>NC_046160.1:60229376-60404376 GCF_011064425.1 Rattus rattus
CTTCAAAAGGAAAAAAAGTTGGTAAAAATATTAGTTCTAAAAAGTTTTTTTTTCCCAAACTCACATTTTCTGTCCAGGTTCTTAACTTTTAGTTGTGACTTATTTTCCTTTTGCATCTGTGTTGTTTACACCCCACCCCCACCAGTTTTTATTTCCACGGGAACATCAGTAGCTAAGAGTAACCTTGTATATTAGAGAGCTTGAGAGTAACCTCAATTCTGTCTGTCTGTGAAGTAATCAACAAATGAGGAGGAAATATTTAGTTGTGACTCATGGTTTCAGTCTGTGCTTACTTCATTTCAAGTTGGGGACTGTCATGAGGTGGTACATTACAGAGAGGCGGACCTGTGAGCTTTCTCAGGACAAATGGTATCAAGCAGAGGGGAAGTAACCAGAATCCACTATCCCTCTTATCCTAACCCTAACCCTAACCCTCTCAATGGGATCGAACTTCCTCCAAGTGAATTCCATAAGTCACTCAGGTGATGGAACGTTCTCAGGAGGCTTTCCTTTGTTGTCTGAACGATAGCACCCATGTCTCTAATCTCTGTTATTCGGCCAGTGACATTAATTGGCACGTGTCTCCCTATCCAACCATTATATTCTCATCACTGTCATTTTCCTCATCATCGACGTCATTTGCCTGCCTTAGAAATTTGGCTTTATTTGAGTAAAAGAATATGTCATTACTTTCCAGCTTTCACCTCGGACCCAGCAGCTGCCACGATGTTGATGACTAAAGTGAACTGATTGCCAAGTATGAACTAAGGAAGGAAGTTGTGATGGTTGACAAGAAACTTCCTCACATGCCCAGACACCCCAAGCTGGCAGACAAGAATGCGCTCTATCTTCATGTGATGCTGCTTCTCAAGTCTTGAGGCTGCATGAAGAAGCAGTTTGCCTGGAGATCTTTCTATTGCTATTTAACGCATGAGGACGCCCATTCAGTATCTCCGACATTACCTGCACCTAGCGTTAGAGACTGTGCCTCCCACCGCGTGTTGCAGCTGTCCTGAGCCTGGCAAGACCTTGGCCCAAAGTTCCAGAGGGTGAGCAACCTGCAAGACCCACAAGAGGGGAGGCAGATGGACATAGCTGCAGTAGGAGTGCTGGGCCCCCTGCAGCTGACAAGAATGCTGAAGCGGGAACTGCAACTTAATTCCCCTTTTACAGCAATTTTGTTCATAGAGATGGTCAGCCACCTCAGTGAAGTTGGAGATTGTGTTGTGCTGAATAAATGTTTTAAATTATTATTCTATAATCTTTTTTAAGATTTATTTATTTATTTTATGTATACGAGTACACGGTCACTCTTCAGACACACCAGAAGAGGACACCGGACCCCATTACAGATGACTGTGAGCCACCATGTGGTTGCTGAGAATTGAACTCAGGACCTCTGGAAGAGCAGTCAGGGCTCTTAACTTCTAAGCCATCTCTCCAGCCCTCTTAAATCTTTTCTACAGTCCAGTTTTTATCCCCATCCCAGTTGGTCTGCTCTCTGACTGTTTCCCATCCCATACCTCCTCCCAGCCACTCTCTGACTCCAAAAGGATGTCCCTAACCCCACCTTACCAGACTTCCCCACTCCATGGGGCCTCTAGTCTCTTGAGGGTTAGGTACATCTTCTCTCACTGAATGCAGGCCGGGCAGTCCTCTGCTGTATTTGTGTTGGGTGAATCATATCGGCCGGTGAACGCTGCCTGGTTGGCGCTCCATGTCTGAGCCATCTCTGCAGTCCAGGTGACTTGAGATTGCTGGTCTTCCTTTAAATAAACTTTACAGAATATGTCAAGCACACTCATTATAAATAATTAGTGTCTTAGCATATATGTGTATGCATTTAAAAATCAAGAAAGAATAACAAATAAAGCTATAAGATAATAGTGCCTGGAGTGAGAAATTTTACTTTATTAAACCCCTCCTTCCCAAATAGCCACCGGCATCTATTCTGATCAAAAGTAAAATAAACACAAACCACAGTCTGAACTGTGCTGCCTTTGCTTCCTTACACAAGAACTAACAATGCGTACCAGAGAGATTACAGAGGCTTGGCAGTCTGCAATTATTTAACTTACATTTTCTTCTGCTCTATTCTTATTGCACAACTATCCTCAGTCAACTGCTTTTATTTTTCCCTTGTTTGAATCTCATAACCAATAGCAATGTCGTGACAGATGTCCATTGTTTTTAAAAATTTCACTGGAACTCCCTGCCACATCATTATTTTAGGGATACTCAGTATACCCAGGAGGTCTGAATGTGATGAATTTAATGAATTTGAATTTTATGGATGTTTGGAAATAACATAGAGGATATGAAATGCTGCTTTACACACAAAGTTTGTCTGATTTCAGGGCCTGTTTTCTTAACTCTTCTCTTTTTGTATATGCTGTTAGACATCTTAAAATAATTCCGTATGTATAATATGAATCGGTCAATATAGATTTCAAGGTCCTTTAAATTCTTGTAGAACGGGCTTTTTGTTTTGTTTTGTTTTGTTTTTTGTTTTGTTTTCTTTTTTTTATATGATTTCCTTCTTATCTTTTGAAATTATATAATGATCACCCCATCTTGAATCGTATGTTAGTTTGGCTTTGAAGCAATCGTCAGCATCTTTGCCACATGGTTGGAGGCCAGATATCAGTTTGTCACCATGTAATGTATTCTTCCTATCTGGTTGGGAGCATAGAGCAGGTGCTTGGAAATCATGCTGTCATCTATTCTCCACACATGACTGGTCCATGTTCAGCTGAATTATGGTGAATATCACTTGAAAACTATTGTAGTGGCTGCACTCCAAGACCTGGCTGCAGTCTTGCCCCGCTCTTCAAAATTCAGCCGGCCATGTAAATGCAATTGTTAAATTCACTCAAGGAATCACGTCTGCCTACCTCGTCCATAGATTTTATGATCTCATGATGCATGGGACATCAGCATCCTTCAGCAAGAGGTGAGGATGGCTTGCAGTTTAGAACACAATTTTTAAAAACTGTCAGAATTTTACTAAATATTACATTTTGTATTGTAGGTTTTTAATGTTTTTACTTACTAGGTTATAACTGTGAAATCCAGTTAGGTAAAAATTAACAAGAAAGTTTAATGTGAATAAAAGCCCAACTATTTTTCTCAATATATAAGACTTGTTTAAATTCAGTCAAGAGTAAAAGTTTGCTGAAATATAAAATCTATGGAACTGTGATGTTATAAACAATTTTATAAACAATTTTAAAGATAATTATTTCCTAAATATATAATTACTTAATAAATTACTTGATTAAAATATGTTTGGTGATATTTTCCTCATGAGATACCTTATTAAATAGAGGATTATTTCTAATGGTCAGTTCTTGAAATCGCATGTTCAGGTGGTGATTTTTTGATGAGTTTTAAAGCATTAGATAAACGGGAATGTTGATGCTTCAGAGTTAGGAGTTCTGCGAAACTAAATGTGTTGTTTGAGGCAAGCATACTTACACTACATGGGGAAAGCTGTTCTTATTTCCAAACACAGGTTTAAATTTCCTTCTGTTCATGCGTTTCCCAGCAGGTGTCTCTATACATCAGCATTACTAGAAAAGAACAAAGAGGCAAGAACTAATTTTATTAAAAAGAAAATGTAGCAGATAGAGAAATGAACTGACTGTGGAACATGTGTGTATGTGTTATAAATAAAAAGTTGAATTGCTCCAATGGTCTGAACTGTTTATTATTGGTAACTTAACATATTTTAACTCATTTGATTCTGTTGGTTAAAAGAATGTTTTGAAAAGATGCCTTGAAAAAACTCTTAAAGCAGTATTTATTATATATTTATACAGACATTTTTTAAAAGTACATTAATTTATCTCTACTCTCTTTTTAGAAAAACTTCTTTGAATGTTGTTGCGAAATGCAATCATGTCAGTCAAAGATGTACTTCATTTAATTTCTCTTGATCAATGTATTTAAAAAGTGAGTTTCATGTTGGAGTACTGTTAACTAATTAGAAGAGTTTTGCCTAGCTGCAGAAAATCGTGGATCCATAATTTAATATATAATATAATATCATATAATTAATATTATATAGTCATGTCTAATAATATATAAACTTGGCATGGTGGTATATCCATGTAACCCCACCACTGGAAAGATAAAGGAAAGAGGATCAGAATTAAGAATTATCTTTGTCTACACAGTGAGAAATTTATCTATCTTACACTTAGTAACCTGCTAAACAATGAGCCCTGTTAATGCCCAGTTACCATCAGTAAACATATGGGTTTCTAAAGTCTTGGTTACTGAAACCAGGACTTCCCACGTGTTAGAAAAGCACGTAGCTCTGAGCTATAGCTTAGCTCTAGGGAGCCTCAGGGAAAATAAAGCAAAACTTTGCTCTGGAGAGATCATAGTTGACTTTACCATAATCTTTATACAATAAAGAGCTTCCATTTTACTTACAGTATGATAAAATATTTGCCACCTTGTTATAATTACAGATTTAATACAGTGCCATGTTTTCAAATAATACATAAAAATCACTATTCATGACAAACAATACATATTGAGAACAAATAATATTATTAATTGACTTCAAAATTTAAGACACTAGTTTTTTTATTGCTCACATAGCAAATACCAAGTAAAAAAAATGATAGCTGTAAACCTGCAGTCCGTAACAAACATATGGTACTATAAGATAAATAATGGGAAATTTTGCAACTTATGTACTTACTAATATTCCACTAGGTTCTATAGATATTTATTTTCCAAAATTATGTTTGTTTTCACCTTGTCTTTGGTTTTTAAATAGAGCTCAGCCAAAATACCCATGGGCCAGAAAGGAATAGGTTAGGGTTAGATATCAGTAGACTTGGTGAAGGGAAGGGGAATAATATCAAATCAGGCTGTATGATACTTGCAGTACCTAATAAAAATAAAAAATAAATAAACATATTGAACTTAACAAGACAAGAAGCCTTGTCCTCCAGTCTACTACTGTGATTTCATGCAGTCAGAACTTTCTAGTTTATTTGGCTTTATATTCCCATTGAAATTCTCAGGAAATGTCTTCTGATAATGAACTAAAATATATTTCCATATTTTTCTTATAAGACATTATGAGAACAAAGTCACACAAACATATCAATGAGAAAGAAAACAGAATGCACACATGCAAGGAACATTGCAAACCATGTTTTTTTTCTTCTCTGAGTCACCTTATTTTTATGTCTTAAATATCACCCTACTACTAAAAATCACATTTTAAAAAACAAGTCTTCTATCAGCCTTTAAAGGGATGTCTACATCAAAAGTCTCCTCTCAATGCTCAGGGACCTATAGAGTAGAAGAGATGAGGAGAAAGAAAAATTGAAAAGCTAGAGGTGATGGGTGACTCCATGGAAAAAGTATCCTTCAGGACCAACAGGAAGAGATCATGTACATATAAAACCATGGAGACTCTAACAGTAATACAAGTCCTGCATGAGCTTCATCCAGATAAAACCTCAACATGGAAAGAAAGAAATAGATACAAACTTCTACCTTAATAAAAATGATTCATGTTGGGAGAGGGAAAAGTCAGTTTTCTCCACTGGAGTGGCATTAGATATGTTGAGTACACTCCAGAGCAAGACTTCTTCTTTAAATGTTTACCTGCAGAAAACAGACTCCATATTTCTTGTGTGATGTTTGCTTTGGCATTTTTTTTATTTGAGTTTTTGTTTGTTTGTTTGAAAGAGAAAGAACATGAAGTTGGACGAGTGGGGAGCTGGGTGGGATAAGAGAAGAGTTAGAAATGGAAAGAATATTGTAAAAGTATATTGTTTGAAAATATTTTAAAATTAAAAAATATTTAAAAGACAGACAGCAAAAAGTTGCCTTTGATATTCACAAGTTTTGACCCATTGACACAGTTTTTAGTAATGATTTTTATTTTGCAAATTCATAGCAATAATGAAATAGGAACAAAAAAAGAAGAATTAATAATCTACCTATCCTCTTTATCTCAACTGATAAAAAACATTTTTTTTCGGTTCCTCTCCTCACCTCTCCTCTCTCTAAAGATGTAAATATAAAAATAATTTCCTAGCATCTTCTGGACATTTTTAATAGGCCCTTTTCCAAATATTTAGCATATATTAAGCATAAGAAATGCAATGTAGATAAAATAACATAAGGTCAAAATCATTCTATACTTGTATATAAAATATGTTCAGAGTATATTTCCTAGACTCATAAAATTACTCCCTTTGTGTAATTGTGCCTTTCAGTCTTCTTCCATAACAGAAAGTACCCTTACCTTTCCTGGCTGGCTGTTCATAACACTCAAAGTTTACAAGAACCTAGATTGCTGTTTCATTATTTCCCCAATTTCCTAAGTTGTTCATTTCCTCATGATTTGGGTAATGTTTTCATCCATATTATCTCACATCAGGAGGCATATAATATGAATTTCCCCTTCCATTACATGTTTAATTACTTGTTTAAGGTGGTAACCACAGTGCTCTTATTACCAATGTGTTTTTCCACCAAGCTTAATACAACGATTAAATATTACAGAACAATATGATGACACTATTTACAGTGTTCATCATTACTTTAATTCAGGGGTCTTAACAGTTACTGATAACCTTTGTTCTCATAAACATTATTAAAGTCCACCTAATGAGACAGCATCCTCACAATATTTAACATAGTATATATGATGAATATTAGTATTTATAGAAATAAAATCATAAAATTATAACAGAAATTAAGAATATATACTATAAAGATTGAGGTAAATGGAGAAATAATACTATTCTAATTTTCTAATTTTTCATAGAAAAAGTCAATTTTACACACTACAAATAAGCTATAGGGTATTTTGAAAGTTATACATACATTCACTGAACAATATTATTCAGAATCAACAATAATCCCTCTGAGAGTGAAAATACTGTTTCTGTATCTGCTGTGTGTATTGTTGGTGTACCAGCTCTGAATGACCCTTTACATGCCTAAGCTCTATATGGACATACACATGTTTTCTAGGACTTAAAATTAATCTTGTAAAACATTTCTAATTTAGGATATAAAAGTACAAAATACCCCTCAAATGATGTCTGGGTTGTGGAGGAGGCACTGTAATTGTGCTACAATCTGCATTAAATTAAAAAATTACACTATGGTACTGCCTATTGCAAATTAATAACTATACCACTTATATCACAGATTAAAAACATAACATTTCTGTCAAAATTAACACACTAAAATAAAATTCTTGGGGTTTTTTTCTGAAAAAAAGAAATAAGAGGATAAGGTTTTACCTTTATTAGTCTATGTTGAATATTTTCTTATCCTGATTTTTTAATACTAACTAAAGTGCATGTGAATATAGCATGAGAGCAATATATTGTGAAAGAATGCTAATGAAGACAGATAATTTCTAAGAAATTAGAAAAAATTGAATCTTCTTTTTTTATTCTTCATACATTTCCAGAAATACATCGAGTCTTCTCCTACTTTTCTACACTCCTCTGAATCTATCAGCTTCTACATTACTGGGGATAGCTATGATTCTGTCCCTGGTTACCCCTTCTTTCAAATGTCTGTCACCATCAAACTTCCTCACTCTCCTTTCTTCTGAGAGGAGTAAGAGTGAAGTAGAAAGGTTTGACATCCTCTGGAGTTTGCAACTAATCAATTAGTTTTTCAGGAGATTGTTCACATTTATGAATGCTTGAAAGTTTGCATTTAAAATGAAAGCATTTGATTAAATGACCAAATTTTGTATCCTTTTTTATCTTTTTGTTTATTTTGACATTATGATTTAATTATATTTCTTCCTTCCCTTTTCTTTGTCTACCTACATTCTCCAGTATATGCCAATCTGCTTTTATGGCCTCTTCTTAAATAAAATTTATATATATATAATATATATATTCCTAGATATATCCTGTTGAGTCCATGTAATATCAAGTTTACTGAAAGACTTAAAAATGTTTCCATTATTGTATCTGAGTGAAGTGGGTGGTGTGCTTTTCAAAGAGCATGCAATATTTCAGAAATTATTTTTTACACTATTTGCTATGTCAATATAATAGTTGGTCTTTCTCTTATGTGTGACCTAGTACTTTCTCATTTCCTTGATTTTTAAATTATTTTTTTCTGTCATTTCAGGAATCCAGTGTCAGCTCCACAAGAACAGTTGCCTATTTTACAATGATTAGAATTATAATCTGGGACATAGAATAACGCTTTGTTTCATGGCATAAATTTGTTAACTGACCAAATATAAACAAACTCATTTATTTTCCATCTGAAATTTGGGGAGATCAGTTTTTGTGCTAAGAGGAAGAAATCACAGGATAGGCAACTGATCAAAATTGTAATAATGATTGATGTTTATAGAAGGCAAGAAGTAGTCCATATGTATTTTTGTTATTAGTTGTAGATAAACAGTAAAATAGTAAAGGTTGAAAGATAGTAAGATATTTAAATGATGTATCATAAAAAGTACAAAGTATAATTAAGATTTGAACAAAAAGTTCAAGTTTAAGGAAACACAAAATTTGGTTTAAAATCATCTATGAAATTAAAGATGAAATGTTGTGAATTCTGACTAAATTATCTTTTCTCAGAATAAAATATATAATGTCAATGAAGAAGAGAAAAGTATAATGACACATTTGTATGCCAACATAATAATGAAGCTCACTAGCTTTTGTCAAAATTAAATAACAAATTTTTTCTCCAAGGAGAACATAAAGAAAGTTAGTTAAATATTTGAAACCAGAAATTTACTGGAATGCAGTCTCCACTTTCTCTCATTGCTTTAGAGTACAGAGTATATTTATATAGTTTATTAAAGCAGGCTTCTGCTTTCTGTTGGTGTTTCAGAATGTCAACATTAATGGAATCCAAGGTTTCTGTTGAGGATTTCTGCATTACATGCTATTTTGAAGTCATTTTATCTAACAAGTCCATTATGGTTATGCAAAATAAGTCAAGTTGTTGGAGATGAAGCTCATTGATAAAACACTTTCCTAGTAGTGCAAATACTCCATGAAATCTACAGCCCCCCAAAAAAGAAAAGATAAGAAAAGAATTCAATGACTATATATCTTTTGATTCATTTAAATATTTGTATTTGTGTTCATTCATGTGTGTGCACAAATGTGCATGTTTGTGTATGTTTATGTGTATGTGTGCATTTGCACATGTGTTCCTGGGCACATGTGTGTAAATCTATGTGAGTACCAGTAACTGCCAAGGCCAGAATAACATGTTAGAAACCCTTGATCAAGAGCTAATGACAGTTGTTGTAAGCTAGCTTAACTTAGAGCCTGGACACTGAATTCATATCTATGTGAGAGCAGCAAACATTGTGACTCTTGAGCCTGATGGGCCAATTCTTTACTCGTGTGCTCGCGCGCGTGTATATGTGTGTGTCTGTGTGTGATAAAAGAAATAGGCCAGTTTTACTTTAGAATACAGGCAAATACAAGGTATCAAGTATATATATATATTTGAAATTAAAGAAAACAGTGTTGTCCATTATGTCCATTGCCAAGAAATCATAGAAAATAAAAGAAATTAGTAACAAAAGAAAAAATCTGAGAAGCTATAACAATAATTACCAAACAAGCAATATTTAATAAGTTAGATATAGCTTTTACATTAAAAATAGATTTTGCTCATAAGGATTAATGGGAATATTAATTAGGAAAGAAAAGTGAAACCAAAAGCATTGAGAAGACATCACAGAATGCTTTAATATGATTTGAATTGTTGGAATTGCATAAAGAATTCAGAAAACGTTAGAACAGTTGACATTGTAGACATATACATTTTTATAACCACTATGTTGAAACAATTGCTCTCTGATATTTTCATGTCACTCCATGATATTAGCAATTATTTTATAGCCATTACTAATCTTCCATTTAGTGTATGTGTATGTCCTTGGTATAGAATCTGAGCCACCTGTAATTGTGTGTTTTTGTGTGCTTCTTAACTAAGCATTAGGCAGTGGACAGTGATCTTTAGTGATGTTCTTTACTACACTGACTTACTGATTGGTAAGAGCACCAATTCAGAAAGAGTAATACTAAACTAGGAGTCAAATTTGCTTGTGATGAAGTAATTTCTGTTAAACTCTCCTGGAAGCAAGGCATAACCCTTAATTTATTTCCCACTTCATTTTCCCCCTTTACTGACTTTCTCTACCAGACCGTTTCTTCCCTCTCCATAAAACTAGGAAACCTAAGCATCAGCATATCGTACAGAGTGGATGCTAAGAGTTAATTTATTGGCACATTTCATGCAAAATTAATAAGAATGGGAGGGAAATAAGATGCTGAGTGTGTTAGATTCAGCTGTTATGATACCACCTGGTTGTTGTGGGCCTAGTCATATATCTCTTGGGCACACAGCAGGGCACAGGCATGTTTATGGATATTAAATATTTATATTTAAAAGCAGTAAGTCAGGCCATACTACTGAAAGAAACTAAAAATTTTAAGTTTAAAAGAAGTGAACTTTATAGAACAGCTGTATTTTCTTCTCATTCCATTCTTCTAAGAGTTGAATTGCAAATGATGTGGATCTTTGCAAAGAGCAGGGACTAGGACAGCAAGAGAAGGGTAGGCATGCTCACTTGAGATCTCAGAGACTCTGGACAAGGCATGTTGCTTGGCAAGCTCTTAGTTTTACCATTTGTTTTTTCAAGTAAGATATTTATACGCACTCACAAGCTCTTCTGGTCATTATGAATACCAGTAAAATATAAATGAGTAATAGCCATGAAAGCACTTTGCACATTATTATGCATAACACTACATTCAGAGTAAATTAACTTATAAAGCTCATTGGAGTGTTTTGTTTAGTAAATGTTTCAGAGCCCAGATATTAGCGGTTGGAATGTCTACCCAGAAAGCCACACACAGGGTAACCACAGGGGTACATATTAATCTTATGATCAAGGAGGAAAATAGGTCAAGGCCATGTCTCTAAACTGAGAGACCAACCCGTTAGTGGTAAATTATTTATAGTTATGGAGCCAAGCAAAGCATGAAAAGGACAAGAACTCTGTTAGCAAAGGGAGGTAGAATCTGTATCCCAGTCAATTAAAAAGGTCATTCTGCAGGGGGCATCATGTAAAAGAGTGTATCTCTGGCAATCTTTTTCCATGTTAATCTTTGTAAGGCTGATAACAAACCATCCTTTCCAGCATGAAGAGGAAACAGCACTACGACCAGTGAAGGCTAAGGTAATGGCTCAGTGAAGAGTATTTACTGCTCTTGCGGATGAACTGGGTTCAATACCAAGAGTCCTCAGACAGATCATAGTTGTAAATTTAGCTCCAGGGTTTCTGTGTGCTTCCTCTGGGTTCTGTGAGTTCCTGCAAACACATGGCAAATTTACACAGACATCTAGAATAGATATATAGACATAAATAAATTAATGTTCTTTTTTCCTTTGTTTTCCCCATCTTTATTAAATTGGGTATTTTTTATTTACATTTCAAATGTTATTGTCGTTCCCGGTTTTCATGCCAACATACCCCTAGCCCCACCCCCTCCCATTCTATATGGGTGTTCCCCTCCCAATCCTGCCCCTATTACCACCCTCCCCCCGTTCACTGGGGGGTCTAGCCTTGGCAGGACCAAGGGCTTCCCCTTCCACTGGTGCTCTTACTAGGCTATTCATTGCTACCTATGAGGTTGGAGCCCAGGGTCCGTCTATGCCTGGTCTTTGAGTAGTGGCTTAGTCACTGGAAGCTCTGGTTGGTTGGCATTGTTGTTCATATGGGGTCTCAAGCCCCTTCAAGCTCTTTCAGTCCTTTCTCTGATTCCTTCAACGGGGGTCCTGTTCTCAGTTCAGTGGTTTGTTGCTGGCATTCGCCTATGTATTTGCCACATTCCGGCAGTACCTCTCAGGAGAAATATACATCCAGTTCCTGCCAGCCTGCACTTCTTAGCTTTATCAATCTTATCTAGTTTGGTGACTGTATATGTATGGGCCACACATGGGGCAGGCTCTAAATGGGTGTTCCTTCGGACTCTGTTGTAAACTTTGCCTCCCTATCCCCTCCCAAGTGTATTCTTGTTCCCCTTTTAAAGAAGGAGTGAAGCATCCTAATATTCTTAAAAATAAAGCATAAGAGGATATACCCATTTTGACAATGCTAATTTATAGCAATATGATCCATGAAAACTATAATTTTTGTGGCTTGACTTTTTTGCTGTTGTTGTTTTTCTCTTTGGGAAGGCAATGTTATATTGGGATACCATAGAATTAAAAGGAAATTATAAGTCAAGGTTATTTTAAAGTGGTTCTTTAGCATTACAGGAATATTTACCTATTTTATACTTATTAAAGGAAATAGAAAAATGTCAACAATGAAATTGGCCCTTTGTTTCCAGAGTTTACTATCTGAAATATGAATGTACAAAGACTTTAGCATTTTTATACAATTAAAAACCTTCAGGTACCACATATGGTTGTACTTATAAATGTGGTATAAATAGATGATTGCACGGTGTTTTGATGATAATATTCATTTCTAGAGACTGGCACCAAGCAACAGGTGCCATTAAGTCTGTCAGTGATTCTAAGAATACCACTTAGTCATTATGTGTCCTGTTGGATAGGAGAGTTTCTGAATATAAAAGGGACCATTTTGTATATTTCAAAAAGTCAAACGCAAAGATTAAAAATGTCTTTGTCATTTAAGTAAGTGGTCAAAGTTTGGTGAGGTTATCAGGTTTCATTTGATTTAAACATATGTAAGTCTATATTTAACCACATATACACTTACTGAAATATTATACTTCATTCCATTAATATGTGTAAGTTTTTACATATAAGATAAAAATAAATTCAAACTTACATAAGAAATACATGTCCCAAAAATTATATATTTTATACTGGCACAAAGATATTAAGATTATTATTTATCAATCAAATTAAGCACAAATAATATCAACATGTAGGAGTTAATTCATTTGTCTGTGTCTGATAGTGAAAGGCTTGCAAAGAAATCAAGACCATTCCTTCACTCTAAACTGAATGCCAGTCCAACCTGAGAAAAATATGCCAAAGGGTATGCTTGATTAATTACTTCATGTTTTATATGGAGGAGAGGACTATTTTAAATAAGATAGATTTCAACATAGTTTTAATTTGTCCATACTTAACATATAAAAACTGATAAATGCTTGTTCAAACACGAGGATGATTTCATAAGTTTCACATTGATTTACCTATCTTACTTCACACTGTGTTCCTTCCCAGAGCAGATTGTTACTTAGTTCACCATTTCCTAACTCTGAAGAGAACAGCCACTTGTTCTGGACACTCTGCAACATGACACACCCATGTAAAAACTGACTTTTAATACTCTGGCTGTTGTTCGCATTAAGGTGATTTAAATGTGGAAAAAAGAAGCTGAGAATTTACAGCACACTTTTACCAGTTGTGCTGCAGCTAGTGTCCTCCCAGTTTATGTGAATAATAACGTAGCTATCAAATCTTGGGTTTATTGTCTTTATGTATATTTACAACACAACATGCTTATCACTTTTCTATCATTGAGCAGATCCAAGTACCTTTTAAAAAACAAGTCAAATTATTCCTGAATTGTACATTTCTATAGGATCCCAAGGAAAAATCTACTCTAAGGGATGACTGAAGTTGTCCTCAGCTTGAATGGCTAGATTTTTCTTCAGTTTTGCTGAAATATTGCACATTTTTTTTTGGAAAAATTGTTGTTCCTATACTTCACAAAAACCACGCATATAATTAGGATACGAGAGTACCTTTTAATCAGGTCTGCTTTAACTCCGGGCTGTGTCTTGTTAATTCTGCTTACTATATTTTGTTTGAATTAATTCACATTTACTCTCCATATAACTAATTTTAACTAAGCTATCTTCATGTAAATTCTATATAGTCAATGACCATTATTAGCTTTAATATTCTGTTTATTTCACATTTCTTTTTTTCTTTAGTCTCCTATCATACCCACTAGATCACCATCTTTTTTTCTCACATATTTTCTGCAAGAAAATGTACAATGTTGCACTTTATGCTTACCTTTCTTTGATTTTAATTGCTTTTTCTGTTAGAAGACACTTTTTATACTTGTTGATTTACTTTTACTTTCTTTGGTTTATATTTTAAGTTCCATTTTAAAAATGTTCTAGAGATATGTATGTGTCATAGTCATACTGTTGTAAATTTCCATCTGTGTTTACAGTCTAAACTCTCAACAGCATGGCTCTATCACAGTGTTTAAAGCCTTTCCTAAGTGAAGGACACATGAGGTATTTTCATCCTTGTGTCTGGGTTCAGATATGAAAATGAGCTTCACTTCTTCAGTGTAAATTTAAGTACATATTTGATTGTTGAGCCATATTTAAAATGTCGAATTTGATAAGAAATTCATAAACTATTGTTCAAATACACATATCATTTGCATTCCCAGCAACGAACTGTCGCAAATTTCAATTGCTTTGCATCCTTACCAGAGCTTGGTGTGGTTTTTATTTTGGACAGCCTTTGTATAAGGGACTATCATTTTAGTGTTATTTGTGTTTCCATGAGGATGCTAAAATGGTGTCTGATGTTAAGCCCTTTTATTTCTCTTTATGTCTTTTATATATTTTATACTTCCACATCTTTCTGTTTATTTTCTCCATTGAGATAAAGGCTTGCTGAATTATCCAGATGACTCATTATTGTCTATTTATAAAACCTTGATCAGATATTTGCTCCACACAAACAGTCTGCTAGAATAAACCTTTTGCTTTACTTCTCTTGACAGCACCTTTAGTACAGGAAACCTTGTTCAATCTGATCAGTTCCAATTGGTCCATGTACTTTTTTTTTCTTTGATGAAGTAGATTTTATATTTTTGTTCTCCTTTCATATCTACTAGATCACTATGACTTTTCTCATACTTTTGCAAAAGTGTACAACATTACACTTTGTTTTCTTATCTGTTTGATCTTAATGACTTTTTGTGAAGAGACATACTTTGCTATTGTTTTGAAACTTGAGGACAACTTTGCTAGAGATTTTTTTAAACAACACACACACACACACACACACACACACACACACACACACACACACACCAAAGCAAGCAAGATGTAAATCTCAAAAACTGCTTGAAAGAGAAAAAGTAAGAAGAGCAGGAAGAAAATCCATGCTTTTCAGGCTGCCATTGAAACAAGATTCATGGCAGACAAGTAGCCATGTGGTGAAAGGCCCTGCTTTAGAGGAAAAGTGAGGAAGGTCACAGTATCAGAAAAAAGAAACAGCATCTTAGATTATGACCCATGTCTAAAAGAAAGAGACAAAAGGGAAAGGAAATGTTGCACTAGAGAGATGACTATGTCCAGCTGAACTGTTGGTTCAGCTTGATTATGAAGGGGTGGGAGGTGAGGAAGAAGAAGCTCGCTATCTTCAATAAGAGCTAATTATTCTGTTCCTCATCTGCTTAGCATGGCTTAAGGTGAGATTATTTTTCTAGAAGCAGTCTCTTGGCCAGATGAGTGACCCAGCTGACAGGTTTGGTGTCTAGACAGGCCAGAAAGTGGATTATTCTCTTGACTTAAATGATTTCTTTTTCTTCAATGGAATTTTATTGTCATTCTAGCATTCGTAAGTCTAAAGAGGAAACTGTAAAATCTTTCAGGAGCCAAATCAAGAATCAGAGACTCCAAATAATTTCAGCATCTCCATGCTCTGGCAAGGACAACGCTAGCAAGAAGCCCAAAGATACTTCTAGCTCTTTGAAGAAAGAAGGTGGTTATTCTATTTGGGTTATTTTCACCCTAAATGGCCTAGACAGTTTCTTAGCCTGTTCTCATCATCCTCTTCTACAGAGAGGGCATGCTAAGTGCTAAGGCTATTATGGAATGGAGATGATTGTTCGTTCTGCTTCCAGATGAATGGGAATAAAGTATGACAGTCAGGACACACTTCCTGTGCTCATGTCTGAAGTTCTATTGAAAGAAATTCCTTGACTAGTGTATGGAAACAAAGGTAGGGAGAAATAAAGTGAAGAGTTATCACCATTACCAGACCCAGGTAGATAACTACGAGACTAGAACACAGGAACGTTTAAATGTCCTAATCAAACTCCATTGGAATCCCCTGATGGGCTCACAAGAACCTTTATTGGATTCCTTATTTTTAATTCTTTTTACTTTCTTAATTAGATATTTTATGTATTTACATTTCAAATGTTATCCCCTTTCCTGGTCCCTTCCTCTTCCATCCCTCTCCCTTTCCCTCTATGAGGATGCTCCCCCTTCCACCCACCCACTTCCACTTCAATGCCCTGGCAAACTCCTAAACTGGAGAATCGATCCTTCTCCTCCTACTGATGCCAGACAATGCTATCCTCTACTACATTTGCAGCTGGAAACATGAGTCCCTCAAGGTGTATTCTTTGATTGATCATTTAGTCTCTAAGAGCTCTGGGGGTTCTGGTTGGTTGATATTGTTCTTTCTATGTGGTTGCAAACCCCTGCAGCTACTTCAGTCCTTTCTCTAACTCCTTCATTGGGGTCTCTGTGCTCGGTCAGAATGGTTACCTGCAAGCATTCTCATCTGTGTCAGTAAGGCTCTTCTGTTAAGCTTTCTCCTCTCTTAGCAAGTTCTTCTTGGCATCACCAATAATGACTGGGTTTGGTGGCTGCATGTGGGATGGAAACCCAGATAAGGCAATCTCTGGATGGCCTTTCCTTCAGTTACAGCTCCACCCTTTGTCCCTGTATTTTCTTTAGACTGGAACAATTCTGGGTTAAAATTTTGAGAAGAGTGGGTGGTCCCATCCTCCAAACAAGGGCCTTGCCTAACCTCTGGATATGGTCTGTACAGGTTCTCCCTTCCCTTTATTGGCATTTCAGCTGATCTCATCCCTATTGGGGTTTGGGAGCCTCTTGATTTCCTGGCATCTTGGACTTGTGGGTGGATATAATTGGTTCTCCATCCCCTATTGCTACACAACTCTGTTCAAATTCCTGACCCTCTAAATAACATCCTTGTCTCCTCTGTACCTGCCCTTGCCCCTATTTCTTCCCCTCCCCCTTTGTCTCTTTCTCCCAAGTCCCTCATACCCTCTACCTCCCCTGAGTATTTTGTTCCCACTTCTAAGGAGTGAAGCATTCACATTTTAGTCTTCCTTCTTCTTGAGCTTCATATGGTCTGTGAATTTTATCTTGGGTATTACAAGCTTATCAGTAAGTGTGTACCACTTACTGTGTTCTTACATGTCTGCGTTATCTCACTCAGGATGATATTTTCTAGTTCCATCCATTTGCCTAAGAATTTCATGGAGTCATTGCTTTTAATAGCTGAGTAGATTGTGTAAACCTACCACATTTTCTGAATCCATCATTTTGTTCAAGGACATCTGAGTTCTTTCCAGCTTCTGGCTATAATAAATAAGGGTGCTTGCTATATGTTGGAGCATCTTTTGGGTATATGCACGGGAGTAGTATAATTGGGTCCTCTGGTCGTTCTATGTCCAATTTTCTGAGGAACTGCCAGACTGATTTCCATAGTGGTTGTCCCAGCTTGCAATCGCACCAACAATGGAGGAGTGTTCTTCTTTTTCCACATCCTTGCCAGCATCTGCTGTCACCTGAGTTTCTGACTGGTGTGAGGTGGAATCTCAGGGTTGTTTTGAGTTGCATTTCCCTGATGACTAAGGATGTTTAACCATCCATAGTTGGACTTGAGAGAGATGAATCTGGGCTCTCTTTACTACCAGGCACATCAAGTGACTAGAATTAGTGTTTATTGTCCCACAAATGACTTATATAGAAAAAAATAAACATCATTCACATATTGGGTTAAAATAATAGTGTTTTGCTTGCAAGTAGGTGTGAGAGTGTTTAAATGAGGGACAGTCATGATGCCTTACATCTGAGCAGTATTAATATAACCAAGAAGAGAATTATTAGTGAGAAGTAGCTGTCTTGATAACATCTCATACAGATTTAAGCCTGGTGTGTCCAGAGTGTAATCCTTTTAACTGTTAAAAAAATAATCAATCATGTTAGTGTTTGCTATACTTTTTTACTGGGCATTTATGATGATGTTATTAACCAAAATGTAATATTTTCTTTTCATTATCAAGGCTAGTAGAGTTAAAGTGCTGTTTAGGCTTGGGAGGAACGTCTGGCTTCTCTCTCTTGTAAGAAGGATTTTAAGTGAAATGCACTTTTGCACATAACTATCCAATTGTTCCAACATCATTTGTTGACAAAACTCACCACTATCCAGTGAATTTCCTCTGCTACTGTGAGAAATCAGGTTGCTATGTTTGTAAAGATCTATTTTTCGATGCTTGCTTTGTCTCATTGATCTGTGTATTTATCTTCTCTTCAATAGCACAGTGTCTTGATTACTGTGAATATAAGCTAAGTCCCATGGTCAAATAACGCCCGTCTTCCAATGTCATTATTTCCAGCATTGCTTTTACTGTTCTTTACTCTGTTCGGTAATATTTCAGAATTAGCTACAAGGGTGCAAATTTTTTTGGTGATTTAATCTAAATGTTCCTTCTAAATGTTTCAGTCATATAAGTCAGCTGACTTCAGAAACAAATGATCTGCAGTGAGAACGTCATCCAGTTTCAATGAGCAGATAAGAAACCTGAACCATTACTGAGATTGAAATATTAAAGCACAATACCTTACCAAGGTGACTTTTATTTTTAATATTATTTTTGAGATTATTTGGTAAATTCATCATTCTCCTCTTCATTCTCCACCTTCAAAACTCTCTCACATACCTGCCCCCTCCCATCCTGACTCTCGAATTCATGACTAGTAAGCTTAAGCATTAGGATTCATCCCAGGAAATTAATTATCTAAATATTTCCAGAAATATAAAAGAGTTGTTGGAAAAATGAAATGTATGTAGTATTTTTCGGTTAGTATAAAAAATCCTGTTAACCTCAGGGCTATAAGAACATCCTAAATTCTTTTTTAAATATTGTGAAGTCATGGGGAACTTCTGTGTTTAGGAAGGCAGGAAGGCAGAAGAAAGATAAGGACATGCTGTGAACTAGCTGAAGGAAAAGTACTAGCCAACGAACATGCCAAATCAAACAGGCATTTGAGGTCAAGAAATGGCTTAGGAAATGTTTTGCAAAGTAGTGTGTCTCCTTTTACTGCCCCCTGGAGAGTGTAAACAAACAAGTGTTCCTCACAAGGTCATTCTGGAAAGAGAACAGGTTTTTATGACCAGAAGAAGCATTTAAGTGATGTATATTTTCTCTTATTTTTCACTCCTTAACCCTGAGTGAATTCTAGAAATCAGTGCCACTCTTTATTTTTATTATTTTTATTTTTTGTACTTTTTTCATTTGCTGGATGTCACTGTGCCTTGTCCCTGTGCTGGCTGACTATAATTGTCAGCACAAGCTTCTCTGGGGATTTAAGAGTAGGAAAAGGGCACTTTAAATTTGTAAATACAGGGAATCTCTCTGTACACTATGTATATGTTCACATATCTTTTTACATAGGCAATAAAGACATAATTTGATTAGCGATCTTTCCACATGATTTATGAACTATTATACTTTGCTTTTCCAATAAGCATCCTCTTATGCATACAACAATTTTCAGGCACTTGGTAACCTCCCCTTGTTTTATTCAGATTTCTTTCTTTTGTGTTGAAGAAGTTAATTGAAAAACAAGGTTGTACGAACAGCTAGCTCACACTGCTACACCCTGCTTGTTTCTATAAAGAAGGAATTTTTTTTTCTTTTTTCCCCAAACTTCAAGCAAAGAGCAACGTGTCATCCTGAAATTGTTACTTGGCATTCTTCCACCGAAAAGGATTTCTGCTTCCTTTGCAAGACTGATTCTCTCTAGTTCACAGACAACCCGGTGCTGAAATATGTGAGGCGCCCACCCTTTTGAGGTCAATGCAGAGGTAAAGAATGAGACCATGGTGTAGGAAAGAAAATTGTGTTACCTTTCTGCAAATAAAAAGTTCAGTCTCAATTTCATGTTGAAGTATGAAGCACAGTCCCTGAAGAAACAGCCAGCCTGGGTCGTTAGAGGAGGATTTGTAACTGTGGAGGTAGGTACTTTCCTATCCGTAAAAGAGACACTGTGAACTGCAGTGTGTGAAGGGGCCCGGATAACAGCAGTCAGAGCTATAAAAATAAATAGAGAGGCTTAATTCCAGAACTTTTGTACTTTTCTTCTAGAACAACTCCATTATTTTTAATACAGACAAAGGTTGTGTTGAGTTTGCGATGCAGGAAATGGATAGTTAACTGTTCAGCTCATCATGACAATCGGATCCTTACAGATTCAGGCTCGTTCCCTACAGCCCAGTTCTTTCTCATTTTGATTAGCTCGTTCCCTTAACTGGTGAAGCAAGCATTTGTCCTTCAAGTCCAGTAAGTTCCAACTGCCATTAATCACAAGTTTCTTTGGTCAGTATTTAAAAAGTCTAATATGGAAAAGATAAAACGCATGCAAAAATATTTTTTTCAGTTATCCTCTGAAAAGACTCAGCATTCGAATGACGATAGCTTAGTGTGGGAATCTCAGTTAATTGAAAAAAACCCAACATCCGAGCTCCAGTTGTCATATTTTTTTTCAAAAATATCTATTTATTGTAAAGTCATTATGCCTCACGTGTGGTGCATTAAGTCAAGTAAATGACTTCATGAATGAACTTAATTCTCTTCTTTCTGAATCACACCACCCTACTGATAGATTTCAAAGGTTTAAATACTGAATACAATTTAGCATGTACAATGTCTCGTATATTTTTACAAATGAATGATTTCACAGTTATATTCCTATTTCCGGCTAGATGTTAAGTCATGTGATGAGGCTCTAAGTGAAGTCAGGCTATAAAGTAAATCATAGACTATTATAGTTAGATCTAGCAGTGTTAGGCTTGGCTCTGCTATGAATAGAACCACTCTCCAGTATATAGATCTCCTCAGTGACTTCAATGGTACACAGTTGAAGTGGTTCACAAAGGATTTGGATATCTAAATATTTTTTTAATAGTCTCTGTAAACATTGAAGAAAGAATGCAGGTTTAGACAATTAAATACAGAAGATAAAATGCTTGAGGTAAAGGCGTGCAGTTTTTAGCTTATGAGTCCAGTGCCGTTTGAGGAGACAAACTGACAATAACACAGGAAGAAAATATATTGAGAATATCGTGTGCACCTTCGAATATGTAGAAGTTATGATCAATAAGATTTTTATTTGGCTTTTTTATTGGTAATTTATTTACATTTCCAACGTTATCCCCCTTGGCGGTATCCCATCCGCAAACCCCCATCCTACTTCCCTTTTCTCCCTGATTCTATGAGGGTGCTTACCCACCTAGTGTTCCCATACACTGGGGCATCGACTTCCACAGAACCAAGGGCCTCCCCTCCCATTGACACCAGACAAGGCCATCTTCTCCTACATATACAACTGAAACCATGGGTTCCTCCATGTGTACTCTTTGGAGGGTAGTTTTAGTCCCTGGGAGCTTTGGGGATCTGGTTGCTTGATATTTTTGTTCTTCCTATGGGGTTGCAACACCCTTCAGCTCCTTTTGTCCTGCTAATTCATTCATTGGAGTCCCTGTGCTCAGACTGATGATTGGCTGCAAGCATTCACATCTGCATCGATCAGGCTCTGGCAGAGCGTCTCATGGGACAGGTTACCAGGCTCCTGTTCAGCAAGCACTTCTTGGCATCAGCAAAGAGTGGAGCAGAGACTGAAGGAAAGGTCATCCAGAGACTGCCCCACTGAGGGATCCATCCCATCTGCAGACACCAGACGAATAAGATTTAAAGAGTTCTAATTAAATAAGTGATAGTCTGTTTTTATTCCCAAGCAGAACTTTGGACAGTGTAAAGGATGATTGGAAGTACTAGAAAATAAAGGTCCAAAGTGGCAAACTGAGCCTATATGCTAGTGGTTTCTCAGAGTCTGCACACAATTTCTAACTAAAACCAGACAGTAGGATTGATTGACTAGACATCGGACATGGCTAAGAGTATTCCTTTTTAAAAATCTAAGTTGTCTCACTAGGTATTAATATTTTAGGTAAAATTATAGATTGACAGATAAAGGGTAGAAAATGATTCTGGAAAATTTATGATGAGGTAAGATAAAATAAAAAAAAAAATCTGTCACTTAAAGTTGGAGAAATGGAAAACCTAGGAAAAGAAACATACTCCTCTGGGTAGTCTAACACATTTTCTACCTAAAAGTTGAGTTGGTAAGAGTTCAGCCAGGGGTTGGGGATTTAGCTCAGTGGTAGAGTGCTTGCCTAGCAAGCGCAAGGCCCTGGGTTCGGTCCCCAGCTCTGAAAAAAAGAAAAAAAGAAAAAGAGTTCAGCCAGATATGTTGTAAAAGCTTCCCACTAACAAATTTACATTAGGAAAAATTATCAATTGAGGAAGACAACTAAGTGCATCAATATTTACAAATTTATAGGACAGATATGACCAAGACTGGCAGAAAGAAATTTATTAGACTCTTTTGTTGTAGAAATAAATGTAGTAGACCATGGCATGAAAAAGGTGTGATTTGAAATCTTGAAAACATGAGAGAAATAAAATCATTAAATACTAAAAGTATTTGCTTTATAAGACTTCCATAATCTCTAGATACAGAGCATTTTCAGTGAAGGCAGAATAAAAAACAGCCAGATTCAGGAAGAAAATAAGTGTCATATTTTTCACATACATAAGTATCTGTGTGTCAATCAATCAATCAATCTATCCATCCATCCATTCATCCATCCATCTGAGAGAGAGAGAGAAGAAGAAGAAGAAGAAGAAGAAGAAGAAGAAGAAGAAGAAGAAGAAGTGGGGCTATGAGAGGGATTTGAGAAATATTAACAGAAGAAAGAAAAAAGAGAAGAAAAATAAGATGACAGTGAAATCCGTGTGTATGTATGCATTTGCCACAGCGAAACCCACGACTCTGCAAATGTATTTTGAAATTTTTAAAGAAAAATCCTAATTCTGAAAAGCATCCAAACACATCAAAGAAGTAAGAATTATAAAGCAGGAGACAATGTTATTAGGAGGCTATAAGGTCAAGCACGTTGTTGAAGGTGTAGGGGAACATGAGTGAAGCTCTGTACAGCAAATCATTGCTAACTAGCTTTCTGACACCTAACCGCCAGAAACTCAATCCTAAGGTTCTGCTTCTCTGCCAGTTCTTTCATTAAAATTAAATTGAAATCCTTTTGCATGAAGATTAAGAAATAAAATTTCTATAAATCATAATTACTATAATATGCATCTTATTTAAGTTTCCTAACACTTGATTTTTGGTAGTTCTAGTACATGAAGATAAAAAGGTTTTATTGAGGGGTTGGGGACTTAGCTCAGTGGTAGAGTGCTTGCCTAGCAAGCGCAAGGACCTGGTCAGGTCCTCAGCTCCAGACAAAAACAAAACAAAACAAAAGATTTTATTGAATCTTGGCTTTAGATTATTCAAACTTTGAGTAATCCTTAAAGACTGAGTTATGGGAAAAAGGCATACTTGTTGAATTTTTATTAAGTTTTGTATCTAAACATTTAGGACACAAAGCAGGTTAGATCACATGTACTACCTCTTGGCAAAAACACAGATGCTACATTATATGTTTCAGGGATTTTTTTCTTAGTGTGACTAAAGTCAGCATTTTCTGGTTTGCCATCAGTGATTCCAAAATTATAGTTCTCTTGTACCCACTTTATCCTTACAAAACCTTGTACCTACTTATAGGACACAGCGTAACAGTTGGACAATGTCAACAATTGACCAGGCAGTGTCTGATATCCTTGCCTAGAGAAACTACTCTCACCTCTCCTGTCTTATGTGTACAATCATCCTTGGGAACTTTATCCAACACAAGTTGTTTTCCAACCTTGCATGCGATCTTAATCCAAGTTCATCTGTTTTAGTCAGGATCAGATGTCATTATCATTACATAATATTGGTTTTCTAAATCTGTTTTTTTTAATTCGTTTAAAAAAGAATTTCATATGGAAATTAAAAATATAACCAAAGTTTTCAGCTTTCTTTTCTGTGTCCTTCCTTGCTTTATTGCTTAAAACAAGTTAAAACAAAGTAAAGCTAACCCACACTTTTCCCAAGTGTTTTTAAGACAGATGGGAAAAGATTGATAAACAAGGAACATGAAAAAATTTGGGAGGGGTATGGGAATATTATACAAGCCTGATGTGAATTTTACCTCATGTGAAACTTTGATGAACCATAATTCAAGGAACAATTAATTTATCAGAGTGAGATTATAACATCGTGAGTCTAAATTTTAAAACATAGATTGATTTGGCTTATTAAAACTTAACACGTAAATCTGTAGGCTTTGATATAGAAGTCGCACTAGCAGATAGTGAACACATAGTAACACATCGGTGGAGGCATGATTGAAAAGATTCCCAGGTTGTTAGGACTACTTAAATAAGGGAGTGAAAACATAAAAAAAAAATCTAGTTCAAAAATGGAAATGTCCAAAGAGGCTGAATTTGTTTCTGTTTGTCAGACGTCCAGGTCCATAAAGGATGCAGGAGGAAAGATGCATTACTATGTCCATCTGTTTCCTCTTAGGTAAACTGCAGTGATTCATCACAGAGTCAAACTGGATTCAATGGCATAATGCTAGTGAAGCAGAAGTTCTTGACCTATAACGGAAAACCTCTATTAGGTCATGTGTGTAGCTATAGGCCATGAATTGATGAAAAACTTTTACCTTTATTTTGAGCAATCTATAACCAAAATGCACTATTTCCTCTGAATGGGAATGCACGCAGAAGATCAAAGGGGTGTTAGCATGACCAGTGGTGTTAACTGCTGGCAATTGAAAATTTAAGATTAAATAAGCATATGCCTGTCTTAAACCAAGTGAATGTTGAATGTACAAAGTAAGTGACTTTATGTGGTGTTCAATATTGGCATATAATATGCTTTATCAAATCCATCTCTCATTATTTTTCTAATGAACAATTAGAAAAATTTGCTATTCTTTTTCAGCAACACAGCATTCCCTCTTTTATTTTCCTGTTCTCGTTTCTTTTCCTTGACTTGTTCCTGAGAGGACACACTTGATACTTTAAGTCTGGCTTATTTCACGTAACACCACTATTTCAAGGTCAATCTCTTTTAAAGCAGACGATGTAATTCAGAAAATGTTAATGGCTAAAAAAAAAGTCAGTGAGTGTGTATGTTTGTGTGCCTGTGCGTGTGAATATGTATGAATGTGTGTGTACGTGTGTGTGTGTGTGTGTGTGTGTGTGTGTGACATTTTCTCTATCCACTCATGGTTTAATTGGCACCTTTGCTCTCTCCACATTTTGAGTATAGTGAATTCTGCCACAGTTAATGTGTGTATTCAAGTATCTCTTTTGCAAAGTGGTTTTGATTCTTAGGGTGTTATCCAGTGTTGTGGCTACCTCATATGGAAGTTCTAATTTGAACTTACTTATGAAACTCCTTTTTTAGTTTAAACTATTTTTAGTTTATTTAATAGTTTAAATTATTTTTACAGGTATTTCAAAATCTTCATGTATAATATTAGTCAATGCAATAGTTTGTTACCAGAATACGTGCTCTTAAATACATTACACACCAGATATCCATCAGCCCTGCACATAGCTCAACTGTCATTCACTACAGTTACCCCTCAAAGGACCCAAGAATCTATGACCTTCTGTAGTTCTCAGAACACTATTATTTGTTGATCCACACAGTGACAAGGTTTATTCCTTTTTTTATGTGGTGCTCAATATGGGCATATAATGTACTTTTTCCTCCCATTACAAAATAGAGCAATTCAGAGATTTTCCACTCTGGTAAGGCACGTATGCTTCAGAACAAAAACATGCTGGTACACCTGTATGGTCATTGCACCTTTATTGTCATTTATTGTCATTTAGCTTATGTAGCACTTCTTAGTATTTGTGGAGATCTGTGCTGAGATACTTATTCACTATGTCTGTCTTGTTCTCAGATCCAGCAAAGAGGTAGATCTCCTTTGCTTGCATTGGGGCCTGACATTTTTGCCTGAGTAGCTCTCAGTAGCTTTCTTTGGGTCTTCTTATTTTGAAGCTGCTTCCCCCTTTGTTTCCTCTTCTAGCCAGTAGGCAGTTAGTGGGATATTCTAAATTTTTATAAGAAAAAAATATAAATTTGCACTTGCTATCAACTTGGAGGTAGTGAACATTATTATCATTTCTGTAATTCAACACGTGAGAACTTTTAAAGCTGTTACTCTTAATTTTATAGATGTGTTCCTAAGAATACATTTTGGCTTACATGCTTCTTAATGAACCCAGTTTCCAGCATCACAAATCTAGTGTTAAAATATTCATGCATAGAGAAAACGAAACAGGTTCACACTCATCTCTGCTGAGAGTCCTTGAAGTAGATGCTCACAGAATAATGGTCCAGTTTTAAGAACAATCTTATCTTTGTCATTCAGTGTCTTGTGAAAAAGAGGATGCCACTATCAATTGTGTCATTCTGTAGGATGGGGTCTTTTTGAAGAAGCAGCATCTCCATTTTTAAAGAAGTGTCACTACAAATCTTTTGTTAGTTCCGAAGAGAAAATAAATTAGGAGTCCTGAACCAATTAAAAGGATGCCCTGAGTAGAACTGGAAGAAATAGTTAAGATGAATAGAGATTCTGCAAGAATGTTAACAGTCACAAAAGACAAAAGGCAAAGAACAAGAAGGTCACTGAACAAATATGTTAATAATGCTTTATCCGAAACTCCATCAGTTACACATTATTACCTTTGCCATGCTGCAGACACTCGGGAGGTATAACATGAACAGTGTTATTTATAACACAGAAAACCTCAGCACCTCCAGGGCACACAGCAGTTGCTACGCTTTTGCCACGTACTGCCTTATTTTCTTACTCTGAAACATTTGCTTCTCTTCAACAGAAGAGAGCAATTCAGAGTCAGACAAATGTTAGTTACCAGAGACAGTTTCTTACTGTCAGCTCAGTAGAAAGAACTTCCTGATGATGGTATTAATATTTATTTGGTGCTTCCTGTGCACAGACAATATTAAGTGATTTATGTGTTTTTCTTTGCTCCATCTTCACTCCTAAACTCTGAAGTAGATGCCATTAATTTGTAAAAGATAAAGTTGAAATATCCTGACTGAACTCATCCATATCTTAAAAAATGCTTGTGATATATATATATATATATATATATATATATATATATATGTGTGTGTGTGTGTGTGTGTGTGTGTGTGTGTGTGTGTGATGTGTCATGAGTCTGTATGTGTGCATATGCACTTATATTGGTACATACATGAAAATCTGCTCTTTACATCATTTTGGGGACAGATACTCAATGATGTCTTGCTTATACCATTTAGCTAAATGGAGAACTTTCTGGGATGCCCTGCATCTATCTCTCATCTCAGCATAGATCCCCTGGGATTGTAGACATGTGTTACCATGCCCAGCTTTATGTGAGTTATGGGAATTTAGACTCATATCCTTGTACATGTCTTGAGCGCACTTTATATGCTAAGTTATCAGCCCAGCTGTGCTTCTGTGCTTTAATTGTAGATGCTACTACACGACCGTAGTTGTGTTGTCCCTTTAGTTTAGTGATAGCTTAGTTTTAACCTTTTATGGGAATGAATGATACACTGGCACACCAAGAACACTCAGGACATCATACCACCAAATAAAGTGTGTATTCCTTACTAAACACAGGTGTTGTTGAAACAAGGTTCTGGAAACCCAGGATTTCCAAATACTGCATTGTGGAGGATTTACACGTGATCAGTACAATCCTCCTGAACATTTTATCTTTGTATGATTTTGAATATCTAATGCAATGTGAATGCTGGGCAAATAGCTGTTATTCTGTGCTGCATATGGAACAAGATAAACATCAGTACATGATTAATATTACTTTACTTTAAATATGGTTTTCAAACATTGAGTCTCATATTGATGCCTGGAATCCAAGTATAGACATAAGGGGCTTTTTTGGAAGTATTTTGAGTCATGAGTATCTTCCATCATGAACAGATTTATGTACTGCCCAAGAGATTGAATGTGCAGTCACAGAACAAATTGTATAAAACTGCGTAACAAATTGAGTACTCTTATGTACATTACTTAATCACCAACTCTTTTCATTTGAAAAATGTTATGCATTCAACATGACCACTGTTTTTAAACCAAGACAGTTTTGTGCCTGTTCTATGCAACCCTTTTATAGAGCAGTCATTGCGGTCTGATTGCCTACTGCACAGGATGGCATGGGAAGACACAGAATGCCGGCTCCAGTGCCTTGTCATAGCAATTCAGCACATCCTTCCTAGGACCATTGAAGGAGAGATGCTTCCATTACTTACTTCAGGAGATCTCACAGCAATTTAGCAGGTGGAGAAGATCCTGGGATAGAGATGGGGGATATCTCTTCTCACACACGCAATGGAAGCATGGTACCTTTTGAGACAGAGTGAACAACAGTAAGATTTAGCCAAATTTTATGAAATAGTTTCAAAATTGATAACAATGAGCAAGTTATTATTGAGTTTTATAGATGGTAGCACAAGATGTAATGGGGAATTTGTGTTCAGATCAATATTGTCTCTCCTTAGGATCATTGTCAGACATTTTCTGTCATCAGGTTTCTATGGCTATTAGGTGTGAGTTAATGTCTTCCCATCTTCATGCTGACAAGCAGTTTACTCTTTACTACATTTGTGTCTGCGTATATTTTAGAGGATATGGAGCTGACAAATTTTTGACTAATTCTACAAATCCTCAATGAGAGAAGAAAATAATTATGAAAACCATGTATACTTGTGAGTTTTTCTTTGAGTGGCCATTTATTGTAATGCTCTATTATTTCTAAATTAATTATAAATTATTAATTATAGTTTATTCTGATTTATAACTTTCTAATACAAATTATGGTGTGTAGAATAAAACACCTTTTAATTCTTTGACAATATCAATTGATGTTTATAGAACCAAACTAACTTTATATTTCCAGTATCTAGAACGAAACCCTTAATGTCTCTGACATGGAAGAAAGGAGCAAGGAAGCAACCCGAGAGAGACTGGTGAAGTGTAGACGGTAGCTTGCTGTTCCCTCCATAAAAGGTAATGCTTCTCTCATTGACGAAAATGAGAAGAGGAACTGTCAAAGGTTTGAGAATGCGTGTGAATGACATCCACCGCAAAATTTAAAATTACAGTATAAAAATAGATTTGAGAAAAAACATTGCTCAATGGAGCAAGTAAACTTAGTTATAATGCATAGTACTCCAGGAAAGCATATTATAAGTGTCCACACCCTTAATATTGCAAATACTTGAGAAAATTCATATGTTAACTAGATCATTTATCCACTCTATAACACATCAATATATTAATATAAAATAATAAGATACATACATATATATGGAAGGTAATATGCAAGACACACACACATATGTAATTCATTGGCAATTTTCAAAATAATTAATCAGTTAATTGAAAAAGCAGGCATTACAAGCCAATTAGAAGCAGACACTGTTAAAGCAACATCTTTAGAGAAGCCATCACTCTGATGACCTAACTTCCCATTCTTCTTTCCTTCTGTCCTGGCACCTGTTGGATTGTCCTTCCACTGCTTGCCTAGTGTATCAGTTTATATGAAGCTTGGGGAATTCTGCCTTCTGTCCTTCTGTCAGATGATTGCGACAGAACACCTTCTGACTCAAGTCAGAACAGGATCCCTTCGTTTCAAAAGTATTCTATTCTCCTCTACTTGAAAAACCTTAGTTATTTTGCTTGTCTTTTGGAGGCTACCATGAAAGAACTTGTTTCTCTTTTTTTTTTAAAAAATCAAAAAATACTGTTTATTATCCTCTTACACAATACACCCCAATGGAAGTTCCCCTTCCTCCACTCCTCCCAGTCACTCACTTCATCTTCTCTCTCTCCCCGATCTACTACTTCTCTTTTTCCCTTCAAAAAAAAGAATAAAAGAAAATAAAAGAGCAGGACCCCCAGGGTCCTCACCTCATCTAAAAAAGATAAAACATGACTGGGCACAAATCCTCATTTCAAGGCTGGATGAGGCAACCTAGTAGTAGGAACAAGACCCAAACCACAGGCAAAAGGGTCTAAGACATGCCCACTAGAACTCCAATCAGGAAAACCATAGCAGAGGACCTAGATGAGATCCATACAGGGTCCATGTTAGTCTATTAAATCTCTGTGAGCCACTATGAGCACTGATTAGTCAATTCTGTGATCTGTGTTCTCATGATGTCCTCAAAAAAAAAATCTGACTCCTACAATCGTTCTTCCCCCTCTTTTGTGGGGTTCCCATGGCTCTGCCTAATATTTGGCACCTCTGAACCTGGTCCTGTAAGTTGCTGAGTGACACTCTTGGATTTCCTAGGTTTCTACTATTCTGGTCTTCATTTTCGTTCTGACTTTGTTAATTTGGGGGTTTCCTATCCTTTAGTTAGTTTAGATAAGGGTTTGTCTATGTCGTTGATTTTCCAAAGAACCAACACTTTTTTATTGATTTTCTTTGTACTTTTTTTGTTTCTATTTTGTTGCGTTCAATCCTAAGTTTGATTATTTCCTACAGACTACTCCTCTTGGGCATGTTTTCTTCTTTTTAGAGCTTTCAGGTGAGCCACTAAGTTGCTAGTGTATGACCCCCTCCATTTCTTTATACAGTACTTAGGGATATAAACCTTCGTCTTTTAAAACTGATTTCATTGTGTCTCATAAGTTTGATTTTGTTGTGCATTCATATTTATTGAACTCTATGAAATCTCTAATTTTGTTATTTTGATCCTGACACACTTATCATCCAGTAGCAAATTTTTCAGTTTCCATGAGACTGTAGGCTTTTTGTTTTCATTGTTGTTGAATTTGAGTTTTAATCTGTTGTGGTCTGATAGAATTTGTTTTGTTATTTCAATTTTATTTTATCTTCTGAGATTTGCTTTGTGACTGAGTATGTGGTAAATTTTGGAAATGGCGTCTTGTAGGCACTAAGAAGGTATATTCTTTTTTGTTTTTGGGGAAATGTTCTGTATGTTTTTTTTTTTAGATCCATATGGCTCATACAATCTGTTAGCTCCAGTATTTCTCTGCTTAATATAGGTCTAGATGACCTGTCCTTTCATGAGAGTGAGGTATAGAAGTCTCCCACAATCAATGTATGAAAGTGGGTGTGATTTACGCTTTTGTAATGTTTCCTTTAGAAATGTAGTTCTCTGGCTGAGAAGTACCTAAAGAAATGTTCAACATCCTTAGTCATCAGGGGAATGCAAATCAATACAACCCTGAGATTCCACCTCACACCAGTCAAAATGGCTAAGATCAAAAACTCAGGTGACAACAGATACTGGTGAGGATGTGGAGAGAGAGCAAAACTTCTCCATTGTTGGTGGGATTGTAAGCTGGTACAATGACTCTGGCATTTATTCTGGAGGTTCCTCAGAAACTTGGATATTGCACTACCTGAAGATCCAGCTGTACCACTTCTGGGCATATACCCCAACAATGCTCCAATATACAACAAAGACACATGATCCACTGTGTTCATAACAGCCTTATTTATAATAGTCAGAAGCTGGAGAGAACTCAGATGCCCTTCAACAGAGGAATGGATACAGAAAATTTGCTACATCTACACAATGGAGTATTACTCAGGTATCAAAAACAATGACATTATGGAATGTATAAGAAAATGGATGGAACTAGAAAATATCCTGAGTGAGGCAAACCAATCACAAAAAAAATATCAGAAATGGTATGCACTTACTCACTGATAAGTGGATATTAGCCCAAAAGCTTGAATTACCCAAGATACAATCCATAGATCACATGAAGCTCAAGAAGAAGGACAACCAAAGTATGGATTTTTCAGTACTTCTTAAAAGGAGACACAAAAATAATCATATGAGGGGATATGAAGACAAAGTTTGGAGCAGAGTCTGAAGGAACAACCATTCAGAGCATGCCCCACCTGGGGATCCAGCCCATATTTATACAGACACCAAAACTAGACAATATTGATGAAGCCATGAATGAATGCTGGAAGGAGCCTGATATAGGTGTCTACTCAGAGGATCAGCCAGAGAGTGACAAATACCGAGGGAAATGCCAGCAGCAAACCATTGAACTGAGAACGGGTCCTTGTTGGAGGAGTTAGAGAAAGGATTGCAGGAGATGAAAGGATTTACAACCCCATAATAACAACAATACCAACCAACCAGAGCATCCAGAAAATAAACCACTACCCAAAGACATGGACACACCCATGACTCCAGCTACATATGTAGCAGAGGACAGCCTTGCTGGGCACCAATGTGAGGAGAAGACCTTGGCCCTGCCAAGGCTGGACACCCCCCCCCCTGCAGTGTAGGGGAATATCAGGGTGGGGAGGTGGGAAGTGGAGGTGGTTGGACAGGGGAACACCCTTATAGACGAAGGGATGGGGATGGGATAGGGGGCTTATGGACAAGAAATCAGAAAGGGAATAACATTTGAAATGTAAATAAAAAATATCCAATAAAATACTTAAAAAAGAAATGTAGTTCTTGTGTTTGGGCCATATATGTTAAAAATTTAAAGACCATTTTTTCCTTTGATGACTATAAAGTGTCTCTTTTGCATAATTTTGTTTGGAAGTATATTTTTTAGATATCAGAAAGGCTGCATTAGCTTGTTTCTTTGGTCCAATAACTTCAAAAATCTTTTTCTAATCCAAGACTACAGGGTAATGTTTATCTTTGATGTTGAGGTGTGTTCCTTGCATGCAGCAGAAAGGTAATTTTCCACATCCATTTTGTTAGCCTATGTATTTTTATTAGAGATTTTACACCAATGATATTGAGAGATATCAATGGGCAGTGATTGCTAACTCCACTTACTTTGTTGCTATTGGTGATGATGGTATAAAGGTGATATTGGTGTTGTTATTGTTGGAGTTGGTGGTGTGTGTATGTGTGTATATATGTGTCCCTTCTGTTGGTTTTCCTAGTGTGAAATTATTTATTTCCTGTGTCTTCATAAGTGCAGTTAATATCCTTGATTTGAAATTTTTCTTCTAGTATCTTTGGCAGGGCTCTATTCATAGACAGATATTTTTAAAATTGTAAAGAATTACATTATTTTCTCCATCTTTGGTGACTGAAAGTTTTGCTTAGAGCAGAATAGTCTGGGATGGTTTCTGTGGTCTCTTATAGTCTCCAGAACTACTGCATTTTAGAGCGTTCATTGAAAAAAGTTTGGTGTAATTCTAACAGGTCTGCCTTTATATGTTACTTGGTCTTTTACCCTTGACACTTTATTCTGTATGTTTAATGTTTTGGTTATCCTGTGGTCTAAACACTTTCTTTTCCTAGTCCCTTCTTTTTGATGTTCTGTAAGCTGCTTGTACCTTTATTAGCATCTTCTTCTTTAGGTTAAGAAAATTTTCCTTTCCTGAATTTTTGAAAATATTTTTCTGGGCCTTTAAACTGTGATTCTTCTCCTCCAATACTACCATCCTTATGTTTGGTTTTTTCTTTCTTTTTTTTTAAAAAAAAATTGTATTGGTTATTTTATCATTTAAATTTCAAATGTTATCCCCCTTGTTAGTTTCCCTTATGAAAACCCCCTATATGGTCCCTCCCCATACTTATTTTTTTCTTTCTTTTTTTTTCATTTCTTTTATTGGATATTTTCTTTATTTACATTTCAAGTGCTACCACCATTCCTAGTTTCCCCTCCAGAAACTCCCTATCCCATCCCCACTTCCTCTAATTCTATAAGGGTGCTCCCTCACCCACTCATGCCTTATAACCCTAGTATTCCCCTAATTTGCAGCATCATGCCTTTAAGATACCAAGGGCATTCCCTCCCATTGGTGCCAGATAAGGCCATCCTCTGCTATATATGTAGCTGGAGCCCTGGGTCCCTCCATGTTTATTCTTTGGTTGATGGTTTGGTCTCTGGGAGTTCTGGGGTATCTGGTTGGTTGATATTCTTGTTCTTTCTATGTGGTTGCAAACCTCTTCACCCACTTAAGTCCTTCCAATAACTCTTACTTTGGAGACCCTGTGCTCAGTTTGATGGTTGGCGGCAAGTATCCCATCTGTATTTGTAAGGTTCTGGCAGAACCTCTCACAAGACATCCATAGCAAACTCCTGTCAACAAGCACTTTTTGGCATCAGCAATGTGACTGGGTTTGATGGCTGCATATAAGATGGATCCCCAGGTGGGGCAGTTTCTGGATTTCCTTTCCTACAGTCTTTGCTCCATTCTTTGTCCCTGTATTTCCTTTAGAAGAGCAATTCTGGGTTAAAATGTTGAGAATTGTGGGTGGCCCCTCAACCAGCTTATCTTGCAACCTAGCTAAGGTGACATGATCTACACAGAACTCGAGCATCATATGATACTGATATTTGGATATCTGTATTTATACCTACAAATTCTTCCAGCAACTATGCATCTTTATTTCTTTAGGAGAATGAACAGGAATGTCTGTACTATGTAAATCAGGAGTTCTTTCTTTCCTTATTAACAACTGTTATCAATTCTTCATAAACTTATATAATTTAGACTGATCTTTAGAGGCTATTTAAAAATTGTTGGAGATTTCTAAAGCCTCCTTCAAATGTTAAATATTAGATATGGTATTATTCTCTTTACTAAGTAGACAGCATTTTAATTTCTTTTTGTTTCTTTTCAATAAGATCTTCTCTTAAGATTTTAACATATCTATTCAAAAATCTAAGAAAAAGAAATGATCAGTCCATAAGTATAATTGATTTTGAAATTACCCATATTCAGACATAAAACACAATTACTTATGAAAACAAATTAAGGGTTTAATTTTTGGTATTAAAATTCTGTTTATCAAGTATCATTTTATTATATTCACATATGAAATTAGGAAATGCTTAGAAACAAAAATAATTAGAAAACCAATTTTATCATCAATGTAAAACATATCTTAAATGGGAAGAAATATGTAACATTAAAGATCTTTTAAAAAATTATATGGAAATTTATCTGTGCCTGTAGAATTTTGTAAACACACACACACACACACATGCACGCACACAGGTGTGTGTGTGTGTGTGTGTGTGTGTGTGTGTATGTGTGTGTAGCTAAAATGAAATTATCCTTTAATAGAACAAAAATGCCCCTACTAGAAATTACAGGGGAAAGAACTAGTGGAGAAATGGGTTATCTTTTTTGACATTTTTGATCAGTGAAGTCTAGCAGATCCCAAACAGTACAGGATGTTATCCATGCTTGAGACCACCCTTCAGAACTTAAATATAGGAGAATCATGTTTGTACTGACTTGGAAATTTTAATCTTTCATCCTTAGTTTTCATACTACTTGAATATGCTATGCTTGCTACTGGAACAGCAAAGGAACTATCATTCTTATCCAGTTGCAAACTGGAAGAGCTACAGTAATGAGGGACCTGTAAAGATATACCCACTGGTGCAATAGTGGTGTGACCATCAGGAGATTAAGCACCCACTTTCTGATCAAAGTCGACATGAAGAAAAAATATATCTGATGCCATCATTACACTCAATACTCATGGCTAGAATGGATTTAGGTCAAAGTGGAGAGCCCACTACTCTTACACTGCTAAGTAGACATAGTGTAAAACTGACCCTTCCTGATGTATTCTTATGGATTAATGAAGTTTTTAACCCCCAGGAGAGATGATTTTATTTGCAGTAGCTGATAATTAACTCATAAACCTACAACTGAAGTCATTAAAAATAAAAGACTGCAGAATGCTCAGTCCTAAATAGAACATATGTGTACAGCACAGTCTTCTTACAAGGTTCAGAGATTATTGTGGAAGAGAATTTGGAAAGAGAATAAAAGCCAGCATAAGAGTGGGCACAGTAGTGCTACTGTGTGTACTGAACACACAGTGGTTGTGACATAATGCACAAGACCTATGAAAACATGAGATAAACCAAAGCTCAGCATAGAGAGATGAATATAACATGCAATCCACACCTAGCTTTACAGATGCTGACAATTTATAGTTTCTTGAGAGGGAGAGTTAATGTCCACTGCAAAAGTAGTTGCTGGAGTATGAATTCTTCCACATTTCATAAAAGGTAACATATCCAAAAATATTTGGGCAGTTTCAATTGACCTTAATGTTTTATTGGTTCAATTTTGGGTGAATAGACAAGGTGAGATGAATCTGGGAAGTGTTGTATTAATGAAGAATGGTGAATATCATCAAAACATATAGTAGAAAATTCTCAAAGAACTTATGTTAAAGAACAGAACTTCTAGTACTTTATTCTTTAGAACATATATTTCAAATTTCAAAGAAAATGATTTATTCTCTATTTAATTGCTTTTCAAATAGGAGAGAGACTCTGTCAATGGAAAAAGATGGGCAGAAACATGGACTTGAAGGTATTTGAATACCAGAAATTGAAGATGATCTGAATCAATCTATCCCAAGATGGGCTTATCATTTTCACTGAGCAGTTCATATCCACTACTAGGTTATTGTAGTGGGTTGAATGCCCAGCCCACAGGATCACATATTTGAATAATTGGTCCCAAGCTGGTGGGACTGTTTTGAAAAAATTAGGTGTGACTTTGTTGGAGGAAATATTTCTACTGGTGCAAGGTTTGAAAATTTAAAAGTCTCAAGACATTTTCAGTGTCTGACTCCACTCTCTCTCTCGTGTTCCTCTCTCTCTCTCTCTCTCTCTCTCTCTCTCTCTCTCTCTCTCTCTCTCTCTGCGCCTCATTTACAATTGTGTCTCAAGTTATGAACTGTCAGTTCCTGATTCAGCACCATGCCTCCCTGCAGCCATGCTTTCATTTTGATTGTCAAAGACTCTAACCCTTGAATACGTAAGTCTCAAGTAATTTTCTTCCATTTTATTGCTTATTTTATTCACTAACATTTCAAATGTTACCCTCCTTCTCAGTCTCCACTCTTTATTCAGACTCCCAACACCCTCAGTCAGTGCTTCTCATGTCAGAGCAAACATATTACTAGGTAGAAACTTTAATGTCACTCCTGATTTCATTTCTGCTAAAGATTCTCTCTATATATACCTTAGGAGACTCTTTCCCCCTTCAGTTGCTACTGACTGAAACTTGAGGAGGTGACCAGCAAATATAAGAAAAGTTAAGAAGCATGTTAGTAGAGAGATTATATAAGCAACATACATAATTCAAGTTATGCCAAGTTTGTGGATAGATTATATAAGCAGCACTCCTTAATATTTATATATCTACCACCTGCCAACAGTTCAAATTATGCTTAATGATTATACCAAGGATAGCACTGGGAAATAGAAAATTACATGATAGATTAAAAGTAACTGTTAAATATTCTTATTTACATCAGTAAGGAGAATAAGTCCTAGCTGAGTTGACAGTCAATATCAGTTGGGAAAAATTGTAGTGAACAGTCATAATATTTCAACTATAGGCAGCCTTGGTTGTGATGATTTACCACAGCAATAGAAAGTAAGATAGTCATGGATACAAATTATTAGTGTCCTTATTTTCTGATTTCTTTTCTCTCAGACATCGTGTTTTTGGGAAATGCTTAAAAAAATTGAATTTTTATTTATTCCCTGGAGAAGGTCTTTGATGAGATGAGAGTCACAACACATCCCTCCTTTTTGTTTGTATGAATGACATCCAACTGCAGCCATTGATGTGAGCCCATGGTGTTTCATTCTAATTATCCCTAATGAAGTCAGAAGCCTTTTTGATTTGCATGCAATATTTAAGTTGTCCTAATCTTTTCCTTGAAGCTTGACCAATTAGAAGGTTTTTACCTTCATATTTCCATCTGCAAACCTTTAAAGTATGGTTGGTCGACTAAAAATGTTTTAGCTTCTCAAAAATTATGGCATCCTATCTAAGATTGTCACGAAGCTGAATAGAAACTCACCTAATTGAAAAGTTCTACTATGTTTGTTTATTCTTTCCTTTGAATTGCATGACTACAGTAAAAAAAATTGGTTTAGCATAGCTGTTCTGATCAAACTCCTCTCCAAACTGGACTGATACAACATCAGAGCAGCAAAGAAAATTGGAGCTTTGGCTCAGGGTGAATTGCGTTCTTACATGGAAAAAACTGCAGAGTGTCTAAACTTCATGAATTTCACTCTCCCTGCACTGCTCTTAATTAACCTCCCATTACTGTGCTGTTCTCCTGAGAATTGGATATATCCTGTCTCTGACTCATTCTGTCAAATATCTTTCTGATTTATCACTTTGACTGCCTCTTAATCAGACATTGCTCTTTGGGATTAATGTACTAAAGCCAGAAAAATTAAAGGAGAATGTTATGGGTATGTCTGTATTCCAGTTGGATCACACAGACCTAGGTCTTTGGATGTGATCCCTTGACAGAGTAGCCATGTTGCTGGATTAATATTCCTTAACACATCCCTCCTCCTTTTTGTTTAAGCAAAACATTTTTAAACATTTTAATTATTATAACAGAAAGTACTATTAGTTCCCACAAATTTGACATCCAAATGTCCTTATGAAAATCCATTGATGTGATGATCCTTTATAAATACAGTGGTGGTCATCTATCCTTTAGCATAAGTTCATTTCAGTATCAAGGTTTTCCAGTCTGCCAGTCTAATGAATGATCTGTGCTTCAGTACATTTCTTGATTTGTCCCCATGCAATGGGGATTAGGTTCTGAGTTGTCCTCATTTCTGTCTTTCTGTGACTCTTCCTTCCTTGAGTCCTGCCTTTCTTGGGGAAGTTTCTCTTAACATGATTTTATGAGTTTATATGGAACTCACAACCTTTCATATGCAAACAACAACAACAACAACAACAACAACACTGCCCAAAGGTAACACATTCCTTGACTTCCACACTAATTGTGAAACATCTTTAAAGTATACAGGTTGGTCTAATTCAGCAATGTTTTCTACACATCTACTACTTTCAGTGGTAGATTTGTTTCTCAAAATTAGCATCCTATCTAAGATTGTCAATGATCTAAGCAAGCTTAGAATGATTTTGTGATTTTGAAATTATAAATTCCTAATTGAAAAGTTCTACTCTGTTTGTTTATTTTTATTCCTTTAGGGCTTTTAAATATATAGATTGCATAAGTATCTAACGTACAGTAAAAAAAAGTCATGATTATAAATGAATATCTGAAGCTAATTGCTTTCAAACTAATCAACACGTTTCTTTACATTCTTGAAATTCCATCTCCTCATTTGAAAGAGAAAGGCTAACACTTACAATATCAGTGTGAGCAGCAAAGAAAATGCACATGGAGTATGTATGTTAGCGCTTCCAAAATTAGGATTAAACTCTGTCCTGTTCTCCGCTACTTTACATTGTGCAACTAACTATCCCATGCATCAGCTCTAACACAATGCACTGCAGAGTGCAGTGACAGCGGTCTGGATGGTCAGCTGGAATTGTTCTGAAGAGTCTTAAACTATTTAAACTTTGGTACAAATGTGCTAATTTGTAAAGGAAGACTTGGATATTTATTTTATGTACTGATTTTGGGTTCTCTCTTTCTCTCTCTGTCTCTCTCTGTCTCTGTCTCTCTATTTTCCTTCAGCTAGGAAAGATAGAATTAATGTCTGAATACACTTAAAACAAATAAAAATAATAGAAACAGAAAAGCTAATGGGAAGAAAAGGACTGTTTTTATCCTCCTTCAGTCTGAAAACATATCACGTCTGTACCACATTACATTGTCAAGACATTAATACACAGAGCAGTATCTAGGGGGTAAGAACATGCACATGTGCATAGCAGATTGGAAGAAATAATGATGACAGAAACAATGCCACCCTCCTATCATTTGCTGCAGAGGCATTTTAATAGAGGTGAAAGAAATATCCTTTTTTTAGGGGTTTTTAAAGCCAGTTAAGTCCAAAATGGTTGTCCATTGGATGGACCTCCAGGTAGAGCTTTTGAGGAAGCCTTGGTATTTGGGGGAAATATTTATGCAGAGGGAAGGATGTAGTTGAAAAACTTTATTTAGAAACATTGATCATGAAAGTTGTTTCTCTTCAAGCTCTGAGGATTGCAGAAGAATGCTCCTGACACCAAGTTTGTCAAACTGGGGAGGAGGCATTGATGTTGAGGACAATGGCTGTTATACCGTGTGGACGGCGTGTGTGTTTTTATGACAGTACAAGCCACTGGCTAATGGGCAACTCTCAGAACAGAAAACAAAGTCATTGTCTTGAGAATTTGAGAATGTGGTGATTCTGATACAAACTTTACTTTTAAATTCTTTTCCTTAATAATGAGCATCTCAAGGAGCTTGAATGGGTATTATAAGTTTTTCTTCTATGATTTGTTACAGGTCACTGGTCCTTTGAGCTGAGTCTTCACTCTTTCTCTGTTTGATCTTCAGTATCTGGCAGTGCTTACATTATTACTTTATGGAGTCAAGAGAAGCTGACTTTCTCTTCCATCTTTGAGTTATAAAAAGTTTTGTATCAAGTTCTTGTCTCTTTCTTTTTGAACAGTTTTATGGTGCCAAGTTTTCCATTTTTAAACTGTTTGATTGTGTTTTCCTTAATTTCTTCTAAATGTCTCCCTGGGCTTCCTACTTGAATAAGCTTTCCTGTGAAAAATGATGCCAAAAAGAACTCATTCAAATAATTTTGGGAAAATCCAAGTGGGAGAACACTGAACACATCTCTAACTTGTTCTGCTAAATATACCACTTGTTTTCTTAGAGTGTTCTGTTTATAGTAACAAGACAGTTTCTAATAGGGAAAGAGATAAGATTTCCAGTTAAATTTGCTGGTGGCATTACCTTCATATCCCTTTAGAGGCATAAACAGATAGCAAGATACCTGAGTTCCCTGGAAAGGGATTAATGTTAATTCCCTTGGGTCTGTCTGGCCTTATTATATAAATAAGCTATGAGCTAGATGTTTCTTAAAATGGGAGTTGATAATCCAATTTGCATTGAGATTTTAATTACATAATTGTTTAATTTGCCCTTTCATTTTGATACTGAATCGTCACGGCACTTATGATAGAACCTATGGAATATGCATAGAAGGTGTCCCAGAATGACTCTGTCAAATACCTAGTGAGGACTTCATCAGGTGGTGATAAGTTTGAACAATTTGTCATATATTGAAGATAGTTCTAAGTTAAACTTGACTATATAACCCTAAATAAGAGAAAACTTTATCAGTAAGTGGAAAATAGACCAATGACTTCCATTCTCCTTCCCAACTATGCCACTGATCCACATTTCCTGAACCTGTACAATGGAAACACAAGTTTGTTACATGCCATGATTACCTCCACTGTGTCCCATTTTATCAACTTGAATAGAAAAAAATATGAATACATATGAGTAGTGAAGTTAATGTGACTTGATTAACATAGATCTGCTCTTTATGTTGATGACTAGTGAAGAGTGGAGAAATAAGTTCTCAGACATTTTCCTTGGGATGTGTTACATTCAAGCCACACTAAATTTCTGACAATAGCTCACAGATTCTTTAAATAAGAACTATTTCAATTCACAGAGCATTTTACAGAGTCTCAAAGCTTGCAAATCTAAATGGATAATTTAGCATGTGCATTTATGTGCACATATGCATAGGAACATACTGCATATATTTTCTGTTTCAATTAAACATTACTGTAAAAACACAAACATTTATATCTCAGGTCTAATTTGAGACAGTTTTGGTCAGATGTTCCCTGGAATCACAAGTCACCATACGTGTGACACTCCAGCCTCAACCTGAAAAGACCGTTGTGTACTCTGTTATTTTAGGAGTCTGGGTATGGCTACTGGCTTCTAGCAAGAGTTTATTTTATCTTGATTCTATTTAATAGAGGCAGCATCATTTATTCTTGATATGGTGATTTCATAACAAAAATCTGGCAATTGAAAGAACTGTAAGAAGTACAAACTTCCTGTTTACTGAAACCTGAGTTCAAAATTCATAAAGTATTATGTCTACATACTTCGTTGGTAAGCAGTCAAAATCCAATTCAAGAAAAAAAGGTTACTTCATTTTAGGAAGTGTAGGGGGCGATTCCTGTTCCCTAATTGGCTCTTGATCTGTCAGTAAAGAAAATCATGGGCCAATCACTGGGCAGAAGGTACAGGTTGGACTTCTGGGTCAGAGGAGGAAAAGGGGGACACAATGGAGGAGAACAGAGGTCACCATGCTTTGGAGAGAGAAGAACCAGACCACTATGTGAGACCTCAAAAGGGAGTATCCAAAGAAACCACTTCTACAGTAGGGTCATCAGGGGAGTTTAGCAAATGAAGTTTGTGGCAGGTGGGAGATAAGGAATTGGTAAGGCCATACTCTTCCAGTTGGGAGATAGTAGCACCAAGGAATTGTAGCTTAAGGCAAGGAACAACTGTGTGTCACTGTCTTTTATCTGAGGATATAAGGGAAGCTGAGAGGGAGCTGACTGCATAGTTACCTCCTGGAGCTAAGGATTTGTAGAGCATAGACGTACTTGCAACAAAGGAGGGTCCATAATTTGCTGCTGTCTGGATATGATGGTGTTTCTGTCATTTTGAAGTCAAGAGACAGATATAGAAGGATGCAGTTTGAGGCCAGCCTGGAAGATTGGCTTATAAAACAAACAAACTAAAAATTAATTTGGGGATTTATTCTAAAATATACACAATTTGTTAAAAAAAACTTTGTTGCTAAAGTAATTTATCATAACTAATAAGTTTATTAGTGTTTGGGTTGTTAATCAAACTCGGGGATTCATATATCTTTTTTCTACTCCTGAGGTATATTCTTGGACAATAATTCAGTTCTTACACACATTTTAAAAAATTTCCATTGTGAAGTGCATAAGGTGAATCTTAAAAAAATTATTTGTGATATTATTTTATTTTTATTCACAACAATTCTGGGACTACCAAGAGCCACCACTGAGATTTCTATTTGATCTACCTCCAAGGAGATCAGATTAGTGTACTGTCAACTGTCACTGGTACCAGTTGTGGCTACACGTTTAGTAACATTTCATATCATTCTCAAAACCGTGGAAGGTGAAGGATAGCCTTAAGTGTCTAAGAAATAGCCAAATCAATTGGTGAGAGACTTAGGTGTTGACAGAGTCGGCTTCATTATGTAAAATAGCTTAGGAACACTTTCTTCCAAGGACTCTTTCCAAGGATTCTTCCAAGGTGGACTTCTAGAAGCAAATGGAAAATTGTGCTTGCCTTGATTCTACTGTTTGAATTATTACAAATGAATTAAAATTCTGTCCAAATGACTTAACAAAATAGAAAATAATAATACAAAAGATCCACTAAGATCCCACTAGAGTGCCCCAAATTTGAAAATACAAAATAACCTTATCAAATTACTTAGTCTCATTTTTATATTTTCCAATAATTTGAAACTAAACAAAACCTTCTGGTTTTGCATGTCTGTGGGGAGTTTGGGACATTAGGTACACATAGTTGAGGATATTTTGCATAAATCTGCATATGTTTACATGCAATGACAGACATACTGCAGCTTCCCAAATGTGGCTAGGGTAATTTAATCTTCTGCAACATTTTGCATAGCATATGTAGGTGTAATATGCTCAGAAACATTACCTGAATGTATGCAAAGTACGCTTAGCTCATACTTACATAGTGCTCATATCAAAAGATGTAGTTAGATCTGGGGTAGCGTTTTATGGCTTTATTTCTGTAAGCTTAAAGATCTCAAATTAAACCAAATTATCCATAGCAAGAAATGAACCTTTTAAAAATTTAAACTAAAAATACTTTTAGGTTGCCTATTGTACAGTCTTCTAGTCAGTTTCAATCTCGTTTGCTATCTTCTTGGATTTACTTGATGTTATTACACTTGTTTTTCTATTACATTATTCAATTGTGAGTTAGAGATCTTTCAAACTTGTTATAACTGCAATTACTGTATAATAGCATTTACTCTCAAATTGCAAAATATTAAGTAGAAAAAATGTTAAAATTCACTGACTTAAGCACAAAGACTTTGTAAACATAAGGACTTTATATATTTTTAATGAAACAATATTTAAAAGATTTCTTGCTTTATGCTAAATATTGTCTTTATCCCATGTTCCTCAAAATGCAACTTTTGGTTTTATAAATTTATAATTCTGTATGATAGCTCTTTGCTACAAAATATTTAATTTGAGAAATGATTATGCACAGAATATATATGCAATTTCATTGGTCTTCACATTATCCCCTGAAACCTTAATACTCCAAAATCTACAAATTATAAAGTTCCTTAAATAAAGAGCATAATATGTTGATGTAACAGATGATGGAACCCTATACACTTAAATCATCTTTAGATATTTTTTTACTGGATACCATAGAAATGTTACACACATGTTATTTATTTAGGCAACATATTTTATTTTCCATAAAATACATGGTTTTAGAGTCAAGAAAATCTATTTAAGATGCAGTTTTTGTCTGAATATGTTTAAATTTTGGGTTGGATCTATGGTAATATATCCACAGTTTTGAAAGGCCTAGAATGAGATGAAGAACATGGGCCTATGATCTGGAAAATGCTCTTGTTGATAGATTATGTATCTAGTATAGATAGTATTATTTATCACCTGTAGTTAGAATGACATTTATCATGTTGACTTCTTTTCACCAAAATTTTATCAAGTATTTCTCTTGAATTGTTTTTTAATTATATCCATATATATATATATATATATATATATATATATATATATGTATACACATACAGAAAGAGATATTTTGCAATAACTCAACTGTTCTTTTGGGTGTCATCTATATTCAGAGATGATCTCGAAATGAACAAAATATATTGTGAATTAGTATTTCATATTTAATATTTTCTAAAAAGTAGTCTGAAATGGTTCAAATTGGTTCATTTGTCACTTTTTGTAGCTCACCTTCTTCTTCTGCAATACAGCAATCTTCTATATTGTGAGTCCCTCATTAATGCCTCTAATTTATCCCTATCTTTACAATAACTACTTTGGACATATCTACATGTAAACGTCAATGTTTCTTTTATTTCTTTAGAGGAAGAGATGAGATAAAATCCATATCCAATATTTTAAACACATGGTTTGAGCTGAGCCCAGAGCATTACTATATTAACTATTTCTAGGTCTAGACCTGGAAACTTCTAGTCTCCATCTAATCTAATCTTCCATAGTCCCAGACCTTGAAGCCTTCCTCTTACTGCCTCCACCTGCAAATTTAGGCCTAGAATTTTTCAGACTAAGACTTACAACTGGATATACTCACCCTTTAAAGCTCTTTTGGACTCTGGCTGGCTGATTCAACTCAGCTGTTCTGGTTCAAAGTCCTCTTCCAAGCTGACTGTTTCAAGTTGGCTTCTTTTTGGCTTCTGACTAAAGTTTTCTTCTTGGAAAACAGACTCCCTCTGAACTCCAAGAACTGAGCTGTTCTCAACTGATCTGAGCACAGCTGAACTCAATGGAACTGTAACAAACTGAACTGCTCTGAACTGAACTGAATTGAACTGAGTTCCTTTGAACTGCCTTTCCCTTACTGCTCTTTAAGTAGCCTCTCTTTCCTGTCTGTTCTTTTGAGATTTGGGCATATCTGAACTCTGAATCATTCTGTCAAATCTTTCTCTAATGTGTTATTTTGTCTGTCCTTTGATTAGAAATCGTTGTTTGAGATGAAAGGTGTGTGCTAAAGACCTATCTATATTCCAGTCAGAGAGTTTAAAGCAGTGTACCACAGCCAGAGGGAAAAGGTGTGTGGCATGTATGCAGTCCAGCTGGTTACATGATCCCTTGCCAGAGTACACATGTTGCTGGATTAAGAATTCTCTTCACCTATAGAGAGAATAAAGAAACCAGAATTAGAAACTTATTTTTCACATTTGTAAAGTTGTGTTTTATGATTATACTTATAGAATCTAGGAGTTCTTTTATTTATTTTTTGATAATAATAAAATATTTAAAATTTTTAGAATTTTGCTTTAAATATCATTTCTTAAATTTTCCAATACTTAACAAAGATGTTTAATATTCTATAAAACTGGGATTGGTTTATCTCCAATGCTTAACACTTAGGCTAAGGCCCTAAATGTTACCCAAGCCCTACAATGTCCTTTAACATGGCGCATGCCTTCTCATTCAGCCTCTCCTTCACAACATTCTAGATACTTCACAACTCAAGAAGAATCAGCTCAGGTAAAAACGTTGCTCTTTTTGCTCTGAATGCCTCTCATGATTTCACTTGGGTACTGCCTTTCTGTCCATAAAGATATCACTAAGGTTATTTTCCCTAACAATCTGTTCTTGTGTTTGTGTGATAGTTTCCCCTTCAATTAGTACATGCGGTCGAGCAGTGAATCACTGGGATGGCTACTGTTAGTTGTCAGCTTTCATACATCTGGAATTAACTAAAATCCAAAAATGGAGGTATAATCCTGTGAGAGGATTTTTACCTCAGATTTTGAGGTAGAAAGATACACCTTTAATCCAGATCTTCTCACCTTAGGAAACCCACCACTAATGTCCCTTGCTCAGGAGTTCTAAAGTCCTGCCTCTGCCGCCCTGCCCATCCATTGATTGTCAGCAACTTTATTTATCAACCAAAGCCAACTGGAGCAGGGTCATTCAGGTCTTGCATGTGGAGTCTCATTCAGTTTTGGGGACCAAATCAACACAATACATGCGGCATTACAGCAAATCCACAACAGGGAGGGCTTTGGTGAGGGAGCTGTCTTTGAGTCATTGTGTGTAAACAATCCCTTCCCCAATCCCTGTAAGTAGCCTTAATAAAACTCGTTGGTTTATTAAATTGGCTTTTGCTGGAATCTGCATTTTGTCTGTCACAGGTTCTTCATCGCATGAGAAGATATGCATACAGTATAGTATGAACCCAGGATAAATGTGTCACACATTTTAATCTCCCTGTTTTCAGCTATCCCTTTCTTTGTACTCATGAAGAATCATATTTTCAGTCTGTACATGTGAGTTTCTTAAACACAGGAACAAATGACGGAAATTACCTTTTTGCCTTCTAAAATAATCTTCAACTAAAGCTATGTAGATGTGCACATGGCACCGAGAATGTTCTACTATTCATTCATTGAAGAATAAAGTGTGCACATGAAATGCTCTTCTCTGTATTCTGCAGGGTATATGAGGCTGCAGCCCTGAAGTCTTGCTGTTGTTGGCTTCAGTCTAGACTGGGCAGTATGTATGCTGTGTAGATAAGGAGCCTCCATTTTTATTTTTATTTTTTTGTGGCTGGAAGAATTTGTATGTGGTATCTTTCTGTGATTCTCATTCCTATGAGTGATTGACACTTAAGCTAAACTTGCCAGGCACAGTGTAGGTGACAGAGACACAAAGATGCAGAGATTTTCAGTGCTTATAAAGACTTGACAATTTACAGAATTTCTACATTTTTTCAGATTTCTAGAGAGTGCCTAATAAATGATACAGGTAGTTGTTATCTTGTTGTTAGTGGTCCTCAGTTCCAGTCTTCCTTTAAAAAAATTGCCATCTCATACTCATTTTGTGAGACTAGATGATAGTAAGGGAGAATAAAGAGATTTTTAACCAAACCCAACCTTACTAAGATTTTGAACTCTCAACTGATATATTGGATTCTTTTGTTTCATTTGGCATTTTCTTGTATCTATTGTGATTTGGATTTATGTCAGCAGACAATGATGGGAGCTGACCTAAGTTTCACCTGTTGAAATACAGTTTTAATGCTTTTTGTATTTTTTCCCTTTTTGATGGGTTTTAGTTTGTGCCCTTGCTGGAGCATGTTCTGTAAGCATTCCAGATGGATCTCACTGGTCTTCTTAGCTTTTAGCCAGTTCTCTGCAGCCTCCATCGTTTAACTCATAAGGGTGTTAGGACATTTTGGTTGACACATGTATGATCTTGGTTTGAACACACTACAGTTCTTTATATCACTCCCCATTCTCACATTTAAAATAATTCTGATAATAATGTAGTAATGACTTCTAAGCCATGGCCAATATCTATGAGAATTGGATACACACACACACACACACACACACACACACACACACACACACACACACGTAGTCCTTTGGACTTAAATGTAATGAAAGTGTGATATTTTCTAAATCTGGAACTTTTATTTTTCCCTTCAATAACAAACTCATGAGTTTCTCTATTCACTGAAAACTACATGCTGCTGGAGGTATTTATTGTGGCATTCATTTGCACAGATTCACTTCTTTTGGTGTTATTACTGATGATGGAACTTTGTTTTTTACATTGCATCATTTTTATTGTGGCTCAGATCTTGTTTGCAGTAACTTTATATTTTTACTTTTTAAATTTTTTCCTTCATTTTTAATTGGATATTTTCTTTATCTACATTTCAAATGTTATCCCCCTTCACGGTTTCTACTCCAGAACCCCCTATCCCATTCTCCCAACCCCTGCCTCCTTGAAGGTGTTCCCCCACACACCCATCAACCCCCTCCAACCTCCCCTCCTTGATATCCTCCTACACTAGGACTTCGAGCCTTCACAGGACCAGGGCCTCTCCTCCCGTTGATGACCAATAAGGCCATCCTCTGCTACATATGTAGCTGGAGCCATGGGTCACTTCATGTATACTCGTTCATTGGTGGTTTAGTCCCTGGGAGCTCTAGGGTTGGGGCAGTCTGGTTGGTTGATATTGTTGTTCTTCCTATGTGTTTGCAAACCCCTCACCTAACTCAGTCCTTTTTCTAATTCCTCCATTTGGGACCTTGTTCTTGGTTTAGTGGCTGCAAGCATCCACCTATATATTTGTCAGGCTGTCGGAGAGCCTCTCAAGAGAGAGCTGTATCAGGCTCCTGTCAGCTTGCACCTCTAGGCATCCCCAGTAGTATCTGGGCTTGGTGACTGCATGTAGGTGGGATGGATCCCCATGTGTGGCAGTCTGTGAATGGCTTTTCCCTCAGTCTCTGCTCCAAACTTTGTCTCCGTATTTCCTCTTCTGAGTATTTTGTCCACCCTTTTAAGAAGCACTGAAGCAACCACATTTTGATTTTTCTTCTTCTTGAGCTTTATGCAGTATGTGAATTATATCTTGGGTATTCCGAGCTTTTGAGCTAGTATCCACTTCTCAGTGAGTACATACCATGTGTGTTCTTCTGTGATTGGGTTACCTCACCCAGGATGATATTTTCTAGTTTCATCTATTTGCTTAAATGTTTCATGTAGTCATTGTTTTTAATAGTTGAGTAGTAACCCATTGTGTAAGTGTACAACATTTTCTGTATCCATTTCTCTTTGAAGGACATCTGGATTCTTTCCAGCTTCTGTCTATTATAAATAAGGCTGCTGTGAACATAGTTTAGGGTGTGTCCTTCTTATATGGACCATCTTTTGAGTATAACTGGGTCCTCAGGCAGTACTATGTCCAATTTTCTGAGGAACTGCCAGATTGATTTCCAAAGTAGTTGTACCAGCTTGCAATCCCACCAAAAATGGAGTAGTGTTCCTTTTTCTCCACATCCTACCCATTATCTGCTGTCACCTGATTTTATATCTTAGCCATTCTGACTGGTGTTTTGTAGAATCTCAGAGTTATTTTAGTTTGCATTTCCCTGATAATTAAGGATGTTGAACATTTCTTTAGGTGCTTCTCAACCATTTGATATTCCTCAGTTGAGAATTCTTTGTTTAGCTCTGTAGCCCATTTTTAATAGGGTTATTTGATTCTTTGGAGTCTAACTTCTTGAGGTCTTTGTATATTTTAGATATTAGCTCTCTACTGGATGTAGGATTGGTAAAGTTCTTTTCCCAATCTATTGATTGCCATTTTGTGCTAATGACAATATCCCGTTGCCTTGGAGAGGATTTGCAATTTTATGAGGTCCCATTTGTTGATTCTTTTTTTTTAATCTCTTGTTTAAAATTTATTGTTTTTTTGTTTTGTTTTTTTTTTTCTTTTCTTTTTTTTTTTATTAACTTGAGTATTTTTATTTACATTTCGAGTGTTATTCCTTTCCCGGATTCCGGCAACATCCCCTCTCCCTCCCCTCCCTTATGGGTGTTGCCCTCCCATCCTCCCCCCCTTGCCGCCCCCCCCAACAATCTAGTTCACTGGGGTTCAGTCTTAGCAGGACCCAGGGCTTCCCCTTCCACTGGTGCTCTTACTAGGATATTCATTGCTACCTATGAGGTCAGAGTCCAGGGTCAGTCCATGTATAGTCTTTAGGTAGTGGCTTAGTCCCTGGAAGCTCTGGTTGCTTGGCATTGTTGTACATATGGGGTCTCGAGCCCCTTCAAGCTCTTCAGTTCTTTCTCTGATTCCTTCAACGGGGTCCTATTCTCAATTCAGTGGTTTGCTGCTGGCATATGCCTCTGTGTTTGCTGTATTCTGGCTGTGTCTCTCGGGAGAGATCTACATCTGGCTCCTGTCGGCCTGCACTTCTTTGCTTCATCCATCTTGTCTAATTGGATGGCTGTATATGCATGGGCCACATGTGGGGCAGGCTCTGAATGGGTGTTCCTTCAGTCTCTGTTTTAATCTTTGCCTCTCTCTTCCCTGCCAAGGGTATTCTTGTTCCCCTTTTAAAGAAGGAGTGAAGCCTTCACATTTTGATCATCCGTCTTGAGTTTCATTTGTTCTAGGCATCTAGGGTAATTCAAGCATTTGGGCTAATAGCCACTTATCAATGAATGCATACCATGTGTGTTTTTCTGTGATTGGTTTACCTCGCTCAGGATGATATTTTCCAGTTCCGACCATTTGCCTACGAATTTCATAAAGTCATTGTTTTTGATAGCTGAGTAATATTCCACTGTGTAGATGTACCACATTTTCTGTATCCATTCCTCTGTTGAAGGGCATCTGGGTTCTTTCCAGCTTCTGGCTATTATAAATAAGGCTGCGATGAACATAGTGGAGCACGTGTCTTTTTTATATGTTGGGGCATCTTTTGGGTATATGCCCAAAGAGAGGTATAGCTGGATCCTCAGGCAGTTCAATGTCCAATTTTCTGAGGAACCTCCAGACTGATTTCCAGAATGGTTGTACCAGTCTGCAATCCCACCAACAATGGAGGAGTGTTCCTCTTTCTCCGCATCCTCGCCAGCATTTGCTGTCACCTGAGTTTTTGATCTTAGCCATTCTCACTGGTGTGAGGTGAAATCTCAGGGTTGTTTTGATTTGCATTTCCCTGATGACTAAAGATGTTGAACATTTCTTTAGGTGTTTCTCAGCCATTCGGCATTCCTCAGCTGTGAATTCTTTGTTTAGCTCTGAACCCCATTTTTTAATAGGGTTATTTGTCTCCCTGCGGTCTAACTTCTTGAGTTCTTTGTATATTTTGGATATAAGGCCTCTATCTGTTGCAGGATTGGTAAAGATCTTTTCCCAATCTGTTGGTTGCCGTTTTGTCCTAACCACAGTGTCCTTTGCCTTACAGAAGCTTTGCAGTTTTATGAGATCCCATTTGTCGATTCTTGATCTTAGAGCATAAGCCATTGGTGTTTTGTTCAGGAAATTTTTTCCAGTGCCCATGTGTTCCAGATGCTTCCCTAGTTTTTCTTCTATTAGTTTGAGTGTGTCTGGTTTGATGTGGAGGTCCTTGATCCACTTGGACTTAAGCTTTGTACAGGGTGATAAGCATGGATCGATCTGCATTCTTCTACATGTTGACCTCCAGTTGAACCAGCACCATTTGCTGAAAATGCTATCTTTTTTCCATTGGATGGTTTTGGCTCCTTTGTCAAAAATCAAGTGCCCATAGGTGTGTGGGTTTATTTCTGGGTCTTCAATTCTGTTCCACTGGTCTATCTGTCTGTCTCTGTACTAATACCATGCAGTTTTTATCACTATTGCTCTGTAATACTGCTTGAGTTCAGGGATAGTGATTCCCCTGAAGTCCTTTTATTGTTGAGGATAGTTTAGCTATCCTGGGTTTTTTTGTTATTCAGATGAATTTGCAAATTGTTCTGTCTAACTCTTTGAAGAATTGGATTGGTATTTTGATGGGGATTGCATTGAATCTGTAGATAAGCTTTTGGTAAAATGGCCATTTTCACTATATTAATCCTGCCAATCCATGAGCATGGGAGATCTTTCCATCTTCTGAGGTCTTCTTCAATTTCTTTCTTCAGAGTCTTGAAGTTCTTATTGTACAAATCTTTTACTTGCTTGGTTAAAGTCACACCGAGGTAACATTTGTTGATTCTTGATCTTTCCGTTCAAGATATTTCCCCTTTTGCTCATATGTTTAAGGCTCTTCCCTATTTTGTCTTCTATTTGTTTGAGTGTATCTGGTTTTATGTGGAAGTCCTTGATTCTCATGGACTTGAGTTTTGTACGAGGACATAAGAATGGATCAACTTACATTCTTTTACATTCTGACCACCAGTTGAATGCATACCATATGTTGAAAATAGTATATTTTTCCACTGGATGGTTTTAGCACCTTTGTCAAAGATCAAGTGATCATAGGTGTGTGGATTCATTTCTGGGTCTTTAATTCTATTTCATTAGTCTTCTTCACTGTTCCTATACCAATACCATACAATTTTCATCACTAGTCCTCTGTAATATATTTTGGGATTAGGGATGGTGATTCTCCCAGAACTTCTTTTATTGTTGAGAAGAGTTTTCGATATCCTGTATTCCTTGTTATTCCAAATGGATTTGCAAATTGCTCTTTATAACTCTATGAAGAATTAAGTTGGAATTTTGATGGGGATTGCATTGAATCTGTAGATTGCTTTTGGCATTATGGCCATTTTTACTATATTAATCCTGTCAATCCTTGAGCATGGGAGCTCTTTCCATCTTCTGAGATCTTCGATTTCTTTCTTCAGAAACTTGAAGTTCTTGTCATACAGATCTTTCAATTGCTTGGTTAGAGTCAAACCAAGGTATTTTATATTATTTGTGGCTATTGTGAAGGTTGCCAATTCCCAAATTTCTTTCTCAATCTATTTATTCTTTGAGTAGAGGAAGGCTACTGATTTATTTGAGTCAATTTTATATCCTGTCACTTTGTTGTTGTTGTTTATCAAGTTTAGGAGTTCTCTGGTGGAATTTTGTGGTCACTTAAGTATTTATGAAGGCCTCCAAGTGAGGCTTTGTGTGCTGCTGTCCATGGTTCTGAGATTCACATTCACAGTTTTGAATATTAAGTCTGTAGGTGGCCGCTGAATCTGCATGGTTCATGGTGGGTTTAGTGATCCTGACTGTGTGTGGTGGCAACTAGGCCAGAAACAGTAGTTGCTCTGCTCAGATTCCTTTGAGATTCATTTTTTTTATATCATTGGAACTCTATTTGGTTTTTTTAGTGACACAGAGTTTACATTTTATAAGCATAATCTAGGATGAAATGTTCATACATGTGTGGGTGGGCCTATCTGTCTACCGAGGGCTGTTCTTTTATTAGAGGTGGTCTGTACAGGTTGTATCTCACCTTTTGGCCAAAGTCATTTCCATTTTCTCCTGGGAGGCTTTTGCTTCCCTAGAGTCTGGGATTTTTTCTAGTGGTTATCCCCAGTTTCCCATTTCCCTCTGCTATATGTTTCTATTCAGTTTTCTGATCATCTGTACTCTCCCTGTCTCTTCTAATACCCGTTCCTGCTCCCTCTTTCCCCTCTCCCTCCTCCCTCCATCCCTAGTCCCTCTCTCTATTTCCTGTGATTATTTTGTTCCCTGTTCTATGCAGGGAACAAAACACTTTGGTCTTCCTTCTTCTTAAGCTCCATATAGTTTTTGGTGGTATTGTGGTTATTCTGAAAGGCAGGGATAAAAAAATGGAAGAGCGACTGAAGGAAAGGCTATCCAGAAACCACCCTACCTAATGATCCATCTAATCTGCAGCTCCCATACACTATTGCTGATGCTGAGAAGAACTTGATGACAGCAGACTGATATGGCTGTTTCCTGAAAGGTTCTACAAGCAACTGACCAATACAGATGTACATTCTTACAGCCAACAATCCAACTGAGTCCAGGGACACAAATAGAAATGCTAGGGGAAGGATTAGAAATCTGAAGGGGATTGGAACCCCATAAAAAGAACAATAAAAACTAACTGGACCATCTATTTCTCTAAGGGACTAAAGCATTAACCAAAGAGTGTACATGGAGGGGGCCAGGACTTCAGATACATATGTAGCAGAGGATGGACTTATATGACCTTAATTGGAGGGAGGGAGGCTTGATGCTCCAGTGGAGGGGGATGCTAGAGTGGTGAAGCTGGAGTGGGCTATTGAGTGGAGGATCACCCTCATAGAGGCAAAGCGGAGGAGGAGAGAGGGTATGTGATGGGGGTGTTTGTGAAGGGGTAACCGGGAATGGGGATATCATTTGAAAAGTAAAAGAATAAAATGCTTAATTAAAAAAAAAAAGTTCATACTGTCAACAGATAATTACTCTTTTCTGACATAGGCACTTTATTAGGTATAGTGCCTGTAAGGACATTTTCAGCAGATGTAACACACTGGCTCATTAAATATTGTTATAGGCAGCTGCTGTGTTATTACATTAGTACAGTATGTATTACCATTATTTTCACAAAATTATAATTTAATACTTCAAATTTTATGATTTCTTGCTTTTCTTTCCATTGACAATGGCACAATGAGCATCTGTATTTGTGTGCATAAGTTTTGACAAATATTAATTTTCACAGTAGATTTGTATATATTTTATTGCCACAGGAGTGTATTATTTTGAATATTTTATAATGTTTTATGCATACACAACATAAATTTTTGTATTAGTGCTATTCTTTGTAGACTGAGTTCATCTACAATTTTCATTAAAATTGATAAAAATTTGAAAATACTTTACAGTATGTAGGTTGGTGCATGTCAAATCAATGTTCAAGATCCGACTCTGTATTCAATTGGTCTTATTCTTACTCTATTTCTTGATAATAGAAAACAATAATAGCACATTTTATGCTTTCTGAATGCCTTCTTAGCATAGTAAAAACTCAAGAGGCATCAAAGAACACATAGTACAAGTATTTTGGGAATAAGAAAAACCCTTTTAAAGGCAGTAGACGAATACAGCATTCCCATTAATATAATCAAGGGTTGATAACGGAGGTATCTTTTTACTAATACAGCACATTCATCTTTGCTTTAAATTTATTTTTTAAGGTTCAGCTACCTAATTCCTGTATGTTTCTTAAAACCCTAAATATCCTTAAGTATCAACATCATATTTTACAAATTTTCTACAATTCAAAGACAACATGCATCTATACAATGCAAAGGAAGTCTATTTTGTAGTTGTTGGTTAGGATGCCATAAGAAACAAAAACAAACGTTTATGGTAGTGTGATATATCTTCCTTAAAACTCATATATACCCTTTTGCTCTCTTTAAAACTCATTACCTCTGCTTGCATTGCTGTTTGCTATTACAAGTATACATATATACATGCATAACACATATATAAATATATGCATGCATTCATGAATAATATACAAACCTGCCTACTTTTTATGAATATTTTCAGGGCTAAGCATTTGGTATTGAATGACCAATTGGTTTGAAACCTTAGCTTTCTGTAGTTTTTTGTATGTACTTGAGGCTCCCTGGGCTTTTCTCTGTCTACTTTGACATGTCTATTATTTTTCTTGTACAAGAAAGGTTTAGGTGGTCGTGCTGATAAGAGTTTATTGTGTAGCTTCTGACAATCCTAGCATAACTTTAAAAAATTCTTGTAGCAGTAGTTTGTTTTTAGAAAGGCTACATTAGAGTTTCACACACATAAATTTTGGAGGTGAGATTGACATGGACTTTTGAAATAAATTGTGTGAGTGTAGCATGAGGGGAAATTTGGACATGATTCAATATTTCAAACATACACTTTGTTCACAACTTTAAAATACACCATATTTCCTATATGATGCAGGAATTTCGTTGTATTTCTTTTGCCTCCAGTGATTTTTTTTTATTTTCATGCTCATTGAGTGACCACTGAACTTCTCAGAAAGTGTTTTACATAGCCCATTTTAGGACAGGGGAATAGATAAGGACTTTGTGTCTTTGCTGTAACACATGTATATATCCAAGATGGTATTATGAGTTATTTAAAACCCTGAGACCTCTAATTTTTTCACTTAAAACCTAGAATAACTATTAAGATCAACATCCACAAATCATAACAAAAGAAAAAAGAAAGAACAAGTAAAAGAAAGAAAGAAGAAAGAAAGAAAGAAAGAAAGAAACAAAGAAACAAAGAAAAAAGAAAGAAAGAAAGCAGACAGAAGAATATTTACATGTCAAAAAGTTTTGTAAAGTCAAAACATTTTCATGCTTTTTCTTTTGGATCACCCTATTCAAAATACATATTTCATTTATATTTCCCTTGAGATGGGAGTTAAAAATATTAGGCTATGTAAACTGTTATATTAATATGAAGTAGAATGTTGCCATTCACAGGGCCAATATGTAGAGTATAAGGAAATTTGACCTTATAATGTACATAGAGGTGACATTGCACACAGGGCTGATAGATTTTTATTTTTACTAGTAGCAATAGCTGCTACACTAGAATAGTAATTACTGTGCCCTGACTACCAAACTTAGTGTGAAACATACCACATATACTATCATTTCTTTTTCTTTTTCTATTAGATATTTTTATTTACATTTCAAATGTTATTTCCTTTCCCAGTTTTCCAGACATAAGCCCCTTATCCCATCCCCCTCCCCATCTTCTATAAGGCTGTTCCCCTGTTCAACCACCCCTTTCCCACCCTCCCCAATATTCACCTATACTGAGAGGTCCAGCCTTGGCAGGACCAAGGACTTCTCCTTCCATTGATGCCCAGCAAGGCTATCCTTTGCTACATATGCAGTTGGAGCCATGATTCAGACCATGTATAGTCTTTGGGTAGTGGTTTAGTCCCTGGGAGCTCTGGTTGGTTGGCATTGTTGTTCTTATGGGGTCACAAGCCCCTTCAGCTCTTTCAGTCCTTCCACTAATTCCTCCATCGGGGTTCCCATTCCCAGTTCAGTGTTTTGCTGCTGTATTTGAAATGTTCTGACTGTGAGAACATTTCAGGAGAGATCTATATCCGGTTCCTGTCAGCATGCACTTCTTAGCTCCATCGATCTTATCTGGTTTTCGTGACTGTATATATTTGGGCCAAATGTTGGACAGGCTCTGAATGGCTATTCCTTCAATCTTTGCTCTAAACTTTGCCTCTATATATCCTCCTATGGTTATTTTTGTTCCCCTTTTTAAGAAGCTGTGAAGCATCTGCCTTTTGGTCATCCTTCTTCTTCAGTTTTATGTGGTCTGTGGATTGCATCTTGGGTAATTTGAGCTTTTGTACTAATATCCATTTATCAGTGAGTGCATACCAAGTGTCTTTTTCTGTGAATCGGTTACCTCTCTCAGAATGATATTTTCTACTTCCATCCGTTTGCCTATGAATTTCATGAAGTCAATGTTTTTGATAGCTGAGAAGTATTTCATTGTGTAGATGTACCACATATTCTGTATCCATTACTCTGTTGAAGGATATGTCTGTTCTTTCCAGTTTCTGGATATTATAAATAAGGCTGCTATGAACATTGTGGAGCATGTGTCTTTGTTGTATGTTTGAGCATCTTTTGGGTATATGCCCAGGAGATGTATAGCTGGGTCCTCAGGTAGTACAATGTCCAATTTTCTGAGGAACCTCCAGACTGAATTTCAGAGAGGTTGTACCAGCTTACAATCCCACCAACAATGGAGGAGTTTCCTCTTTCTCCACATCCTTGCCAGCATCTGCTGTTGCCTGAGGTTTTTATCTTAGCCATTCTGACTGGCATGAGGTGTAATCTCTGGGTTGTTTTGATTTGCATTTCCCTGATGACTAACGATGTTGAACATTTCTTTAGGTGCTTCTCTGACATTGGATATTCTTCAGCTGTGAATCATTTGTGTAGCTCTGTATCCTATTTTTTATAGGGTTATTTGGCTCTCTGGAGTCTAACTTCTTGAGTTCTTTTTATATTTTGGATATTAGCCTTCTATCAGAGGTAGGATTGGTAAAGATCATTTTTCCAATCTTTTGTTTGTCGTTTTGTCCTAATGACAGTGTCCTTTTTCTTACAGAAGCTTTGCAGTTTTATAAAGTCCCATTTGTCGATTCTTGATCTTAGAGCATAAGCCATTGGTGTTGTATTCAGGAAAATTTCCCCAGTGTTCTTGTCTTCATGATGCTTCCCCACTATTTGTTCTACTAGTTTGAGTGTATCTGGTTTGATGTAGAGATCCTTGATCCACTTGAAATTAACCTTTGTACAGGGTGATAAGAATGGATCGACTTGCATTATTCTACATGCTGACCTCCAGTAGATCCAGTACTATTTGTTAAAAATGCTACCTTTGTTCCATTGGATGGTTTTGGCCCCTTTGTCAAATAACAAGTGACCATAGGTGTGTGGGTTATTTTATGGGTCTTCATTTCTATTCCACTGATCTATCTGCCTGTCTCTGTACCAATAGCATACAGTTTTTAATCATTCTGTATTGTTCTGTAATACTGCTTGATGTCATGGAAGGTGATTCTCCCAGAAGTTATTAATTGTTGAGAATAGTTTTAGGTATCCTGTGTTTTTTGTTATTCCAAATGAATTTGCAGATTGTTCCTTCTAACTCTATGAAGAATTGAATTGGAATTTTGATTGGGATTGCATTGAATCTGTAGATTGCTTTTGGTAAAATGCCCATTTTTACTATATTATTCCTGCCAATCCATGAGCATGGGAGGTCTTTCCATCTTCTGAGAGGTCTTTCCATCTTCTGAGATCTTTTTCAATTTCTTTCTTCAGAGACTTGAAGTTCTCCCCATACAGATCTTTCACTTGCTTGGTTAAAGTCACACCCAGGTATTTTATATTATTTGTGACTATTATGAAGTGTGTCATTTTCCTGTTTTTTTTCTCAGACTGTTTATCCTTTGAGTAGAGGAAGGTTACTGATTTGTTTGAGTTAATTTATACCTAGGCAATTTGCTGAAGTTGTTTATCTGGCTTAATAGTTTTCTGGTGGAACTTTTGGGGTCACTTAAGTATACAATCATATTATCTGCAAATAGTGATATTTTGACTTCTTCCTTTCCAATTTGTATCCCTTTGACCTTTCTTTTGTTGTCTGATTTCTCTGGCTAGGACTTAGAGTACTATAATGAATAAGTAGGGAGAGAATAGGCAGCCTTATCTAGTCCAATTTAGTTTAATGTCAGCTACTGGATTGCTGTATATGACTTTTACTATGTTTAGGTATGAGCCATGAATTCCTGTTCTTTCTAGGACTTTTATCATGAAGGAGTGTTGAATTTGGTCAAATGCTTTCTCAGCATCTAATGAAATGATCGTGTGATTTTTATTTTTGAACTTGTTTTATAGTGCATTATGTTGATGGGTTTCCATATACTGAACCATTCCCTTCATACCCCGGATGAAGCATACTTGATCATAATGAATGAATGTTTTGAAGTATTCTTGGATTTAGTTTGCAAGAATTTTATTGAGTACTTTTGTGTCGATATTATTAAGGGACATTGGTCTGAAGTTCTCTTTCTTTGTTGGTTCTTTGTGCGGTTAACGTATAAGAGTAATTGTGTCTTCAAGAAGGAATTTGGTAGTGCTCTGTCCATTTCTATTTTGTGAAATAGTTTGGACAGTATTATGAAGTTTTCTATGAAGGTCTGATAGAATTCTGCACTAAACCAATATGGTCCTGGGCTGTTTTTGGTTGGGGAAGTTTTAATAACTGATTCTGTTTCTTTAGGAGTTATGGGGTTGTTTAGATGGTTTATCGGTTTCTGGTTTAACTTCGGTACCTGGGATTTGTCTAGAAAATTTTCCATTTCCTCCAGATTTTCAAGTTTTGTTGAATATAGGCTTTTGTAGTAGGATCTGATGATTTTTTTGAATTTCCTCTGATTCTGTTATGTCTCCCCTTTGATTTCTTATTTTGTTAATTTGGACACACTCTCTGTGTCCTCTGGTTAGTCTGGCTAAGGGTTAATCCATCTTCTTGATTTTCTCAAGGAACAAGCTCTTAGTTTTGTTGATTCTTTGTATAGTCCTTTTTGTTTCTACTTGGTTGATTTCAGTTCTGAGTTCAATTATTTCCTGCCTTCTACTCCTTTTGGGTGTGTTTGCTTCTTTTTGTTCTAGAGCTTTCAGGTGTGCTATCTAGCTACTGATGTATGCTCTCTCCTGTTTCTTATTGTAGGCACTCAGAGCTATGAATTTTCCTCTTAGCAAAGCTTTACTTGTGCCCCATAAGTTTGGGTATGTTGTACCTTCATTTTCATTATATTCTAAAAAATCTTTAATTTCTTTCTTTATTTCTTCCTTGACCAAATTATCATTGAGTAGAGTGTTGTTCAACTTCCATGTATATGTGGGCGTTCTTTCCTTATTGCTATTGAAGGCCAACCTTAGTCCCTAGTGATCTTATAGGATGCATGGGATTATTTCTATCTTCCTGTATCTGTTTAGGCCTGTTTTGTGACCGATTATATGGTCAATTTTGGAGAAGGTACCCTCAGGTGCTGAGAAGAACGAATATCCTTTTCTTTTAAGATGGAATATTCTAAAAATATCTTTTAAATCCATTAGTTCATAACTTCTGTTAATTTCTCTATGTCTCTGTTTAATTTCTGTTTCCATGATCTGTCCATTGATGAGAGTGGAGTGTTGAAATCTCCTACTATTATTGTGTTAGGTGCAATACGTCATTCGAGCTTTAGTAAGGTTTCTTTTATGAATGTAGGTGTCCTTATATTTGGAATATAGATATTTAGGATCGAGAGTTCATCTTGGTGGACTTTTCCTTTGATGAATATGAAGTGTCCTTCCTTATCTTTTTTTATGACTTTTGGTTGAAAATCAATTTTATTCAATATCACAATGGCTACTCCAGCTTGCTTCTTCTGATCATTTGCTTAGAAAATGGTTTTCTAGTCTTTTACTCTGAGGTAGCGTCTGTCTTTGTTTCTGAGGTATGTTTCTTGTCTGCAGCAAAATGCTGGGTCGTCTTTATGTATCCAGGCTGTTAGTCTATGTCTTTTCACTGGGGAATTGATTATATTGATGTTGAAAGATATTAAGGAAGTGTGATTGTTGCTTCCTGTTATTTTCGTATTTAGAGGTGGGATTATGTTTGTGTGTTTCTCCTCTTTTGTTTTTGTTGCAAGGAGATTACTTTCTTACTTTTTCTAGGGTGTAGTTTCTCTCCTTTTGTTGGGTTTTTCCATCTATCATCCTTTGTAGGGCTGGATTTCTAGAAAGGTATTGTGTAAATTCAGTTTTGTCATGGAATATCTTGGTTTCTCCCTCTATGTTAATTGAGGGTTTTGCTGTATATAGTACCCGGGGCTGGAATTTGTGTTCTCTTTGGGTCTGTATGACATCTGTTCAGGATCTTCTGGCTTTCACAGTCTCTGGTAAGAAGTCTGGTGTAATTTGCATAGGTCTGCCTTTATATCTTACTGCTTTAATATTCGTTCTTTGTTTTGTGCATTTGGTGTTTTGACTATCATTTGACAGGAAGAATTTCTTTTCTGGTTCAATGTATTTGATGTTCTGTAGGCTTCTTGCATATTTTTGGGCATCCCTTTCTTTAGGTTAGGGAATTTTTCTTCTATAATGTTTTGTATATATTTACTGGCCCTTTAATTTGGGAGTCTTTACTCTCTTCCATACCTATTATCCTAAGGTTTGATCTTCTCATTGTGTCCTGGATTTCCTGTATGTTTTAGCCTAGGAGCTTTTTCTCTTTTTACATTATCTTTGATGGTTGTGTCGATGTTTTCTATGGTATTTTCTGCTCCTGAGATTCTCTCTTCTATTTCTTGTATTGTGTTTTTGATGCTCGGACCTATTACTTCTGATCTCTTCCCTAGGTTTTCTATATCTAGGGCTGTCTCCCTTGGTGCTTTCTTTATTGTTTATATTTCCATTTTAAAATCCTGGATTGTTTTTTCAATTCCCTTACCTGTTTGGCTGTGTTTTCCTGTAATTCTTTAAGGGATTTTGTCTTGTCTCTTGAAGGGCTTCTTTTCGTTTACTTGTGCTGTCCTGCATTTCTTTAAGGAGGTTATTAATGTCCTTCTTAAAGTCTTCTGTCCTCATCATGACACGTGACTTTAAATCCAAGTCTTGCTTTTCTGGTGTGTTTGGATATCCAGCATTTGCTTCGATGGGAGAACTGGGCACTGATGATGCCAAGTAGTCTTGGTTTCTATTGCTTGGGTTCCTGCTCTTCTCTCTTACCATCAGCTGTCTCTGGTGTTAGCTTTTCTTGCTGTGTCTGACAGTGGTTTGACCCTCCTGTATGCCTGTGTGTCCGCACTCCTATATATCTGTTTTCTTTCAGCTGGGTCTGGGAACAGAGAGCTGCTCCTGGGTTTGTGGGACCTGAAGCTTCCAGGCGGTTTGCCTGATGCAGAAAATTTGGTCTTACCTCTGTTCTGAGGTGTGTAGGTGCTCCTGAAGACTGACTTTAAGCTTTTGCAGGCAGAAACCAGAAGGGCCCTGCCCCCTGACTCCTCCTAATTCCTTATGCCCAGAGGTTACAGATGGCACTAGCCAGTGTCCTCTTGGGTCAGGGCTGTGTGCAGAAATTTCCTCTGAGTTCTCAAAATTGTCTGCACTTCTGAGGGTCTAACTTTCTCCCCCATGGGATTTGGGTGAATGGGGCTGTGGGATCAGTTCAGTTTAGTTCTGGCACAGGCAGAAACCAGCAGGTTCCTACAGTTGACTGCTCCTATATTTCTGTGTCCAGAGGCCACTATGTAGGTTCCTTTTGGGCCATGAATGTAAGCAGAAGTGGGCAGAAGGGGCAGTCTCCCCAGAGATCTCAGGATTGACCACACTTCTGGGAGTTCGGCTCTCTCCCCCATAGGATTTGTGTTCAGGGAGCTGTGGAACCAGTTCAGTTCAGTTCTGCACATAGCCAGAAACAGGAAGTGTACTGTCCAAAATGCATTCTGCCTTTGTGTGTTCTGAGGCCATCAGGTGGGTTGTTTGGAGCAGAGAATTTGGTCTTTCTTCAGCTCTCAGGTTGTAGGTGTTCCTGGTGACTGGCTTTTAGCTCTTGGTAGAAGCAGAAATCAGAAGGGTCCCGCCCCTTACTGCTCCTAGGTCCCTTTGTCCAGAGGGCACAGATGCCACTGTTTCCTGTTGGATCAGGAATATGGGCAGAACACAGTTGTCTCGTCTGAGTTCTCAGGATTGTCCTCACTTCTGAGGGTCCAGCTCTTTCCCCCAATGGGTTTTGGGTGCAGGGAGCTGTAGAACTGGTTCAATTCAGTTCCAGGCACAGGCAGAAACCAGCAGTTTCCTGCTACTAACTGCTCCTATCATTTATTTTTCTTACAAAGACTTTCAAATTAGAGACCCCCACAACCATGTTATAGTTGACCATAGAATTGAGATGTAACCCGAATCCTTTGTATGCTAAGTTGGAACTTGTTAACAATGTCCCACTTAATATAAAGGCAACATTTCTGGTTCCTTTCCTAGAGACAAGGTTACTTGGTTTGAATTGTCTACACAGATGGACAGGAGATTATTTCCCATTACTTACCACATGGAGAAACATCTTTGATCTTTTCTGTGGATAGTATCTTTTCCCAGACAATGTCATAAGAAATTGCTTCTACATTTCTCTGTGCTCTGCTTTTAGACTTTCTAGCATGATCTCTCTTTTTGATGATGATGTGGTGAAAATGAAAGAGCCATCTCTATTTCTTTGTAAAATAGAGATGTGTATATGAATAAACCAAGTAAACTTGGTACTGGAACAATAATTAGACATTAAAATTCAGTTCTGCAACAAAGTCTTTAAATATACACTTTTGAAGAGCCTTAGTGTAGTTGTGACAGTCAGCCAAGTTTGAAAATACTTGAGCCAAATGCTTTACAACATTTTTCTCTGTCCTCTGCTGTATAAATCAATAATTTCCGAAGTCCTTTTAATAGAGCCATGTTGTAATATTACATTATAAATACAGTCTTCTTCAGAAACCTATATCTTTAGAATCATTATAAGTAATTTCTTAAATTAAGCCTCAAAGCAAAGTACATGAATGAGGTATATGAATAATAAATCACATTCAGAGGTGAGGTACACTATAAAATAGTAATTCGACCTGAGACCTAAGATGCTGGTGTAAGATGAGTTGCTAGAATAATATAGGAAGAAGAGAGTATACTGAATTCTTGGTAAGAAAATCAGGGAAAGGGAATATTTCATAGAAGGTATATGTGACCCATGACATAAAAGGTAAATACTATAATATTTTAGCTATTTTGCAAAGTAAATGGTCATTCAAATCACAAGCAGGAGAGCATAAGGATCTATGAAGTATTTAGTTTTTAACAGAAATTTGTCTAAATAGAAACAATCTCTGTCTCTCTGTCTCTGTCTCTGTCTCTCTGTCTCTGTCTCCGTCTCTCTCTGTCTCTCTGTGTTTCTATCTCTGTCTGTGATCTGTCTATGAATAATGCATATAAAAGTGTTAATAAATACATAATCTTGCCATTCTTAATTAATTATATGTCACTTCCCATTGAAGGACCTAAAAGGCAAGAAAAAGCAATGGAAGCTACACTAGATATACTTTATAAAACTGAGCAAGATTAACCTCTAGTAATAAATCATAGAACCCACACTATATTTTAAAAACTTTGCCTTGTTTTTAAATTTTGTGCAGATAACAGTAATCATAAATTTTCATTTTGAATACCACAGTTTAGATTACTCTGAAATTCTCAATCGTTCACACATCGTACATGATAGTTGAAAGCAATTTTATTCCTTATGAAATGGCTATGCAATGGGAAAATGTATGCAAGTTGAGAGTTCCTTATTCAAAACAGCTAATTTGAAGGACATATTAACTTTTGTTAATAGGAAATAAGTTTCATAATGGCATATGTCTCAAGTTAAGGGATTCCAGAAATGGATATTAGTAATTTGACTATTTATGCAAACATAAACAGAACATTTTAAAATTTTAGTGATCAAGGAAATGAGACTGATTTGTTTTGAACTTACCAAAAATCCTAGAGTTATATACCCCCCCTTTTTTACTAGATTTTAATGAAGGGGGGAAATGGAGGTATTGTCCCAAGTGAGGTTGCACAGTCTATGATTTCAGAATTTCAAGGCACAAAGGCTACTTTTCTGTCTTCCCATTGTGTATTTCACATAATCTTTTCTGATTCTTTCTGTTATACAGTTATCAAATTGTGTTCAGTAAGTTGTTCTCTTTCGGTCTGTCAATCTTTCTCCCAACTCTTCTGTAAAACTCCTTGAGCTCCATTGTATGTTGAGTGTGAGTCTCTGCATCTCTTGCCATTGGCTGGTGGCTGGAGTCTCTCGGAAGTCAGTTATGCTAGTCTTGTTAAAAGTGTCAGAGATTGGTTCTTGCCTGTGGGTGGGCTCTCAATTTGGAACAGTCGTTAATTGGTCATTCCCTCAGACTCTGCTTTCTCTTTGTTCCTGGACATCTTAGGTCTAAAACTTTATAGATAGGTTGCTGTCCCTATCCTGCAAGTGGGAGTCCTTCATGGCCATAGGAAGCACCCTCTTCCAGATCTGTATCCCCACTGCTAAGAACATCAGCTAGAGTTATCACCTTAGACCCTCTGGGGCCTCTCCCATCTCATATTTCTAGTACCTCCTGATATTCGCAGCCCCCAGCTGATTTCCCTTCTCTTCCCACTGCTTTCCCTACAGATGAACCTTCCCGTGCCATACCCGACACTGCTCCCCTTCCCATCCCCATCCAGGTGCATCAAGAGTTTTCTGCTGTAAAGCACTCTAAGTTAAACTTCTGTAGTTATTTAGATCAGGCTATTCTGTGTCTGATTTTCATTTCTCTGGATGAATTGACAAGAATCCAACAACTGGCTTGTTTGATAGTTGTATGTTTGGCATTACAGGAAATGGCTTGCTTATTGAATTAGTTGTATTATTTTATGTCTTCATCTCTAGCAAAAATCTCTAAATCCTTAGCAATTTATGTAGTATTTTTTGTTTTTTTTCATTTTGTTACTTTAGCTCTGTGATAAATATGTAGTGATATTTCATTTTTATCTTAATTTACATTTATCTTCTGAACCAATTGCTCTTAATAAAGTATCATAACTTTTAATATTTTTATATTTTAAAATATAACTTGGTCTTGCTTATTAATTTATGTATGTGTATGGCCATGGGTGTGTACAAGTGCATGTACATATTGGTACATATTGAAAGTTAGTGAGTGACCTCATGTGTTATCTCCAGAAACATCATATATGTCCTTTGAGACAGGGTCTTTCATTTGTCTGTAGTTCATTAACTAACCAGACTAGAGGCCAGAAAGATCTAGGGATATAATGGATCCCAAATTTCTTGTCCCTGTTACTTGTATTGTAGGGATCAAATTCAGACCCCTGTGCTCAAGAGGCCAATACTTTAGAGCTGCACTTCTAGCACAATTACTAGTTTTAATAAAGTTTTTGATGTTCTATTTCAAAAAAGCAAACAAATAAACAGAAGTATAAAAATCATGTTGTTTATCTTACTTGATGCTAGGAGGTTTTTTTTGCTTGAATTTGTGTAGGTCTTGTGTACACTGTCCTGGTTCATTAGTTTATATGTGTATTGCCCTTATATGGAATACAGTTTCACTGAAGTCATCTAAAACCTCTGGCTCTTACCATCTTTGCATCTCCTCTACTTCATAGACCTCTAAGCCAGGAGGAGTGGGGTTTGACTAAAGATATCCCATTTAGGACTATGTGTGCCAAAGCCCCTCACTTTCTATACAGTAGCCACAGGTATAAGATTAGGTTATAATAAATTATTTTATGCTATGGTTATCCAGAAGAAGAATAATGCAAGCTTTTTGCCAGAGGACTATCCCTATTTAGTCTCAAGTTCTTGACCTCATGGACAGTGCCAAGTAAGAGGATTTTGTTTGTTTTCTGTTTGCTTGTTTTGGGTTGGTTTGTTTTTGTTTTGTTTTGTGAAACAGAATCTCACTACACATTATGAAATGGCCTCAAACTTCTGAGGATCCTCTATTTGGCAGGCTCTGCTGTATATAGAATTATGCACAGCTAGAAGACTATTAAGAAAGGCATGTTGTGGCAAAGCCTTTGATACCAGTATTCCAATTGTAGGCAGATCTCCATGTGTTTAAAGCTAGCCTAGTCTACATTATATTTATTAGGGCAACTAAGGCAACAAGGCAAGACAATGTTCCAAACTCCATCCCAAACACACAAAGAGATAAAAACAAACAAAAGACAGATTAAAATATTCTGCCACAAAGAGCATGTACATTCCAAAGAGGGGATAAGTTGATTTGATATGGATAATCCACATCCCAGCATACCATGGTTTTGTGAGATGCCAAAGTGAAAATGCTAGTTAAGCTATTTGCTCTAAGAGCCCAGAGTTCAAAGGAAATAGCTAGGCCAAATATTTGAGTTTGTGCAATGGCTCTTAATATATAACAATGTCATGTGTGACTATAACCACAAAGTTCTAAATAGGAGGATAGCAAGAGAGTGTGTTCTCCAGCATTTAGTGTTAAGGTAAATGTGCAAGAATCTGTTGTGATAATGAAGTTGCAGTTAATGCAACCTGAGGATATCAGAAACTAAGTAAGATATGATAAAACGATTGTAAAATTCATATTTCCATGCCAGGTAACCATATCTCAAAGTTTGCTCTTCCTCATTAAGGAATCTTGAAGTTATCTAGGTCAAATATTTATACTTTCTCATTGGAAAGTCAGCCAGGATAGACTTGACAAATGTTTAACTGATGTAGTCAACAAAATCATTTCCATTAAACTCTCAATCAAATGTTCTCCATTGGTTTCTTTCTCATGGAGTAGATTTGAAGGTGTGAAAGGCTGGCATCCCGAGTGCTTCCAGACAGAACTGAAGCATCTATTTTGGTAGTTATGTGCAGCTTAAGTCTTCTGCTTTCAGACATCCTAGCATTTAATTCTTCTCTAACTGACCTCAACACTTTGAAATATTAGTTTTTGTTCCTATTTTAACTGTTGTGCTATCTCATTCTGTTTTGTTTGCAACACTTTCACTACTCCACTCATTCAACTGGATGTAGGCATTATTATTCTAGAAAGTCACCAGTATGTACTTGAGGAACTAAAATCCATGTTGTCTGTACCTTGATACAATCAATGAACTAAGCTATTATATATGCTTCCCCAAGCCCTGGCATTTGTTTCTCTTTGTTCAGTTATTAAATATATATTTAAGAATGTACTTTGAACCAGGCTATGCAGAAAACATAACACACAGTTGCAATTTCAGTAACTACACATGCTAGTTTTATAAGTGGCAGACTGAGTCTATTTTATGAACGCTGGAGCTCAGGTATTCAACTTGAAATACAGTGACAGACATGGTACCCAAGATATTGCTTTCTTTCGTGCTTGCTGTTTCTTAGACAGCCCAGGTAAATTTCAACAGTATTGCTGTTTCAAAGAAAAGAACAGTGATTCCTTTCCTTTCAAAATGAAGAAAGCTTTATATTTAAAAACTTCTCTTTACAAGCTGTTGATGCAAAATACTACAACATCATGCCTGATCATTCAATTTAAATATTAATGAAAATCTTCAGCTCTACCTGAACAGTTAATTTGGAATTTCAATTCACATTACATTCTCCTACAAAGGGTGGAAAGGGAAAGGGGGAGCTCTGTGTTTTAAAGGATTTCTGAATTGGAATTCTAGCAGACACAATGTTTGCTGAAAAGCAGTACAGATGCTATTTGTGTTTTGTTTATAATATGGAAAGCAGGCCTATAATGAGAGACTCACATGAAGTGTGTCTGCATGTGCATGAGTCAATGTGAACACGATGCAACGAACACTACAAGAACAAATAACACACGCTGCTATATCTGTGTTTGCATATCTTGTCCTGCAGAAGACAATGAAGAAAGTGGAAGAGAAAACGAGCCTTATATCTTGTTCTACAAGCACAATTTCAAGCATGGCAAAATAACCAGTGAGTTGGTTCAGTGGATAAAGGCAATCACTACCAAGCCTGACAACCCAAATTCCCACTCAGGATCAACACGGTGAAAGAAGAGCAGTATTTCCTTCAAGATGTCCTCTGACTTCCACCGACTCACTGTAGCACGCATATCCCAGTGCAAAATATACAAACGCGTGTAATTAAAAAAAAGACAAGATATCTATGGCTTAAAATTAACTAGAAATTCTGCATTTACTTCTTTTTTTATTGAGAAATCGTATGAAAATTATGATATAAAATAGTAAGTAAGCATTCACAAACGATTGTAAACATCTACTTAGGGAGCTTTGGCAAATACATCAATGAGTATCTAAGCTCCCGTAGATGCAAACATGGCAATGCTTTCTGATTTTCAATCTTTTTTAGAAATGCCCTCAAGAAAACATTCTTGAATTTGGCTCATTGTGTTATATCAAGGGTGATTGATCATGTCAGAGAAACTCTCCCACACTTAAGACCCTTGCAAAGCAAATAGCATGGCCAATGTCTTAGTCAAGCCCTCTTTGCTGCTGCTTCAGCTGTCAAAGTTACTGGTGCAATGCAGCATTCAAGGTAATTTCCATTTAGTGGTGAAAGTGGTTTTCTTCAATTTCGTGGCTTCTTGGTCTTTTCACTTGCCCCCTATCCATCTAAGACCACTCCTGTCTCACTGGTACTTTGACATTTACCTTACACTGCCGATTCTTTCCTACCTGCTTGAGAAGCCTAGAGCCACAGTGTTGAGATGCATTATCCAGCCAGGGCTTTGTTGTATGATGATATTCCAGAGCAGAGCTAAGCCCACAGGCATCTGCCAATGTGCGGGGACTCTCCTCTCTAGCAATTATTCAGTTTGATTACACACAATGATAAGCTATTAAGAGGCACTCATGCAAAGCCATTTATTTACCAACAATGAAATCTCTGGTTTACTTCCTCTCTGTAAGAAGCTACTTGTGATGGAGTAAATAAAAGGAACAGGCCTGTAGTGGAACAGTGCTAGAGGCTACTAAGTGAAAATTCCTGAACCAAAATAGTGTTGAGTGATCTTCTGTCAAACCTATTTCCCAAGGAACATGTAACCCAAACAGCTTGAATCAAGTGTGTGTGTGTGTGTGTGTGTGTGTGTGTGTGTGTGTGTGTGTATTTACGTAATTTAGTTTTAAGAAATCCCTATTCCTGTTTCTATTCCTTTAGGACAATATTCTCTGAAGCCAGAAGGGGAACTTTTTATGTATATATTATTCACACCTGGTGAACAGAATATTGACAAAAGTTTAAAGAATGCTAGCCTGCACAAAAATATTTCTCTGCAGTGAATATTTAATGACTATCCAACGTTTTACATCTCCATCAATATTCTGTATACTGTTGTTATTAATTTGATCTGAAGTATTTTTAAATAAAACAAATACAGTTTAGCAGAAAGTTCTTTCTATCTTTTTTTTTTATTACTTCCTTACTCTAAAGAATTGCCAATGCAGATTTATCTGTTAGGTGCAGATAAGTATCAGCTGAGGCTCTTTCCAGTCTTAAATTTAAGGTAGCAGTGTTTAAAACAAGCAGAACCTTCAGTTCCTAAGCAGAAAGATATTTGTAGCAAGACTGCTAATTCTCTCAGACAGTCATCTTAAAAATTTCCAACACCCTTTAAAAGAATGCCATCTCATCCTTCACAGAGATTTTCTCCTTTACATGGTACCTGAACCTGGGACCCCTCACAGTCATTTAGTAAACTGCATAGAAAATTATCAGGTAGATACTTTTCTTGTTTTCTTTAAAGTAAATATTATTTCTTTAAAGGATCTTTAAAGGAGTGCTTTCTGTGTTCTTCGTCATTCGGCCCACCTTTGCCTCTGTATTTTCCTTACTTGTGATGCCAGTGACATTATAGTCAAGAAACCTGCATATTATACATTATGTTTGTTTCCTATCAGTCACAACGGATAATATTCTTTGTAGAGGAGACACTGACATCTTTCTAATGCAGAGTGTAGAAAAGAGGATGAAAATTGTAATGCCCATGGCTTCACTCTAGCAAGAAAGGGCTGAACTTCAATAAATATGTACTATTTCTGTGTATGTTCTTATAGACTGTTCTCTATATGTCCATATGGGAATGCTCCCTCACAGCAATGGAAAGCAATCAATAGGGCAAAGGGAAAGAACACAGGGTGGTTGGAAATATTTCCAAGCTACGCATCTGACAGGGATTTAATATCCAATATAATCAAAGGTCTCAGAAAACAAATGACTCTTTCAAAAATACGGGTGTGAGACATAAAGAGTACCCCCTCCAAGAAAAGAATAGAGAAACAACCCCTCAAAAAAAGAAAAAAATAACTGTTCACCACCCCCAACAATTGTGGAAATACAAATCAAACAACTTTGAGATTTCATCTTACCCCAGTTAGAATGGCAATGACCAATGTGGCCAGCTAAAAACCAGTGCGAGACAAGATGAGGGGAAAGGGAACCCTCCCGTCTTCTCTTTTTATTGGTGTGACTGACTGCAAACTGTTATATACACTATGTAAATCTGGTGTGGGGAAATTTCAAAAAAGCTAAAAATGAATCTACCATATGATCACTCCTTGGCATTGGCTCAAAAGACCGCACATTGCACTCTACAAACACCTGTTCTGCCCTGCTCATTGCTGATCTGTTCACAAGTGGCAGTACATGAAAACGATCCAAATGTCCTTCTATGAAGTAATGGATAACAAAACTGTGGTAGCTATGTACTATGGAATACTACTCAGAGTGTTCAGCAGCAAAGATAAAGAACATATTGATGGAGGTTACCTAGACCTAGAAATACAAACACTACATGTTCTCTTATTGGCGATGTCAAAGTCCAAATCTTTAGATGTGAGTACATAGTTTTTGGTAATTATGGAAACTAGAAAATGGGACCATTGTCAGTTTAGGAGGTTTGGGAAACAATAGAGAGAACAAAACAAAACAAAACAAAAATGGGAAAATGAGGGGTTTTCTGGGGGTGTGTAAGTTTAGGAAAAAGGGAGAGGGAAGTGAAAGAATATAAATGTCTAAAAAATTCCAGAAAGAATACTGTTAATTACTTACTTTGAAAAACATATGTAATACACATTAATCAGCGTATAAATCTACATGAATTTAATTATTTTTTATTTATTTTACATCCTGATCAATTTCACCTCCTTCTTTTCTCCCAGCCCCTCCTCCACCTTCACTCTGCATGCCCCCAACCCCAACCCATTCACTCCTACTTTTATCTTCAGAAAAGGGCTGGTTTTCATGGATAGCAATCAAACATGGCATATCAACTTGCAGTAAGACTAGGCACGTTCCCCCACATTAAGGCTGGATGAGGCAACCCAAAATTAAGAAAGGAGTCCCAAAATCTGGCAAAAGAGTCAGTGACAACCCTTGTTCCCATTGTAAGGAGATCCATAAGGAGAACAAGCTAGACAACTATAGCATATATTCCAAGGATGACCTAGATCAATCTCATGCAGTCTTGCTGATGGTCAGTTCAGTCTCTGTGAATTTCTATGAGCACAGGTTAGTTTTTTCCTGTGTTTTCTTGTGGTGTCCTTGATTCTCATGGCTACTATAATTCTTCCTGTCCTTCTTCTGCAGGATTTCTGAATCTCCCCCTAATATTTGCTTGTGGGTATCTACACCTGTTTCTATCAGTTGTTGGATGAAGCTTGTGGTGGTTTGAATAGGAATGACCCCCCCATAGGCTCACGTGTTTGAAGGCTTGGCCCAATAGTGTAACACTATTACAATGTGTGGCCTTGTTTGAGGAATTATGTCACTGTAGAGGCAGGGTTTGTGGTCTAACATTTGCTCAAGCCATGTGCAATAAGTGGGACAGACTTCTTTTGTTGGCGTCAGATCTATCTGTAGACCTCTCAATGTAGACAATAATGGACTACACCTCTGAAACTAAGTGAGCCTCAGTTAAATGCTTTCCACTGTAAGAGTTGCCTTGGACATGGCATCCCTTGACTGCAATAAAACCTAAGCTAAAACAATGCACTAACTTCAGAGCCAGCTCTGCCACTTCTGGCATATACCTTAAGGATGCTTTATCATACCAGGAGGACACTTGTTAAGTTATGTTCATAGCGGTTTTATTTGTAATAGCCAGAAACTGGAAACAAGATATAGTGCTAGGGAAATCCTGATTATTAGAGAAGATTCTTCAGCCATTAATTTACTCAACCAGCATAATCTTCAACAAAATCAATAAACGTCTGTCCTTAAACCAACAGAAAGGTTCAGTCTTCACATCTCACTGAGGAAGGTTTTTGTTTGCTTGTTTTGTTTGATTTTTTTTGTTTTGCTTTTTGTTGTTGTTTTTCAAAAAATGGAGACCATTACAAAAACCACAAAATAATTCAAGGATACATCTACAAAGCACTCCCACACTTAAGGCTCAAAAAATATTCCTGAAGAGGGGTGGGAGGATTGTAAAAGCCAATGAATTAGGGATTTTACTGTGGGACTGTGCATCTTAATAACATCACAAGTTATCCCCATAAAATGTCCTCAACATGATCTCCCAATCATGGACTTAAGAAGGACGCCAACAAGCATTTCAACTTGGATTGGGAAAAGGCTACAAGGCTTCAAAACTAGACAAAGAACTACAGGCAAGTGAGTGATGCTGGGAGCAGGAGAGGTGACTGTCCTCAAAGAGGACAACACTAATTGGTAATCAGCCAGCCTTAAAAAAAATTCATACAAGTAACATTATATAGACTCAACAACTTATATATAAAACCATATATATATATATATATATATATATATATATATATATATATATATATATATGCAATAACAACTGATGATAAAAGTGGGAGGAAAGAAGAGGGAGTAGTACTGCAATTAAAATACAATCTTGTTTTAAAAATATTTTTATTAGATATATTTCTTTACTTACATTTACTTACATTTCAAATGTTATTCCCTTTCCCAGTTTCCTGTCCATAAACCTCCATCCTGTCCCCCTCCCATATGGGTTTTTCCCCCATCCATCCCCCTTACTGCCACTCCCCTATATTCCCCTGGACTGGGGGTCCAACCTTGGCAGAATTAAAATACAATCTTAAAAACAAAAAAGTCCGTTTTAAAAGCAAAAGCAAAAAAGCTCCATTTCTATTGATGTTTGTATCATGTTGTTATAGTGACTAACAATACTCTCCTAATGGTTAAAATGCTGCTTTGTGGCAAATATGATGATTATGAGCTATAAAAAATACAAATAAAAAATTAGAAATTATTTTTTCTAATTTATACTTTGGTCATTTTCCTATGCATTTTTGAGAAAATGATTCAGAGGTTATCCCCATACTGATATTAAAATATATCTTATCTGACGTTTCTGGTGTGCAGTCCCAATCTTCCCCATTGACATCCTTCCTTTCAGTCTTACAAGGTCTTCCTATACTTCAGTGAGGCCCAAGTCCTTTAGATCTGTTGTAAAAAGCCATTATGTCCCTACACAGTTTCAACCTTTTCCTCAATGGATTCTAACAATGTTTTTCTTCGGTTCTGGTATTTCTGTCTTGTAAATGTTTTGTTTGTATTCTACACTACATCTCTACTTGGGCTATAAACTTCACCAAGGTCAGGAACCACACACCTCCATTGTATAGAATTTCAGATTATATTTCAGATAGTACAGAAAAGATTCAAGAAGGCTCAGTCAAAGTCTTGGGCTAGCTCCATTAAATGTGTATGTTTAAAAAACAAGGAGCTACTGTATCCTTTGCTTTGTTTCAGATGTTTTAGTTAGTTTGCACATTTTTTATTCTGTTTTGTTTCTGGGTAGACATTTTCTCAAGGGATCAAGAATAAATTTCAAGCTTCCAAAGGGTAAGAGAAATGCCTACTTTGTGTCTTCTCAGTCCCTGATATGTAGGAAAGTGCTCTGTAAGCATCCAGTGAATCCTAAGTGAGTGGGTCATCTTTAAACATGCCATGATGACATCTGACACAGTGCTCATAGCACTGTGAATGAGGGAGGATGCTCTCAAAAACCAAATCTGCTGTATGATGTTAGGAAAATCATTAACATTATAGTTAAACTACAATAAAAAATAAGCATACTAAACAAAGTCAAGACAGCAGTTGCTTTCTCGTTGATATTTCTTCTCATTCCTTTCCATTTTCAGTGACAATGTATTACTCATATGATAAAGCTAGACTTTGCTTTCTGCTACTGGGAAAAACATGATGACTACAAACAACCTGGGGAAGAAAGGGTTTATTTCATCTTACACGTTACAGTCTATCATTAATAACTACTAAGACACATACTTAAGGCAGGAACCTGGAGCCAAAACTGAAGCAGAGGCCATGGAAGGATGCTTACTGGATTGCCTGCAGGCTTACATTTAGTACTTTTCTTATAAAACCTAGGACCACCTTTCAGGGGAGGCACCACTGCCTAGACCTGCTTCCATCAATTAGTAAGTCAAAAAATGTCCTATAGATGTGCCCACAGCAAATATGAGTGAGAACATTCCTGAATTGACATTTCCTCTCCCTATGTATCTTCAGATTGTGTCAATACTTAAATAATAGCCAGCGCAGATACTTAATATATAAACAGCAGTTATTTCCAAGTGCTTTGGAACAAAGTTGCAAGCAACCACTAAGGAGATAATTACTTAAAATATGTCAAAATATGACTGTAAAATGCACTGATAACTACTAATAAAGTGAACGGATTGCTACATTATGGATGTAGAGGGTTCAGAGAGCAGAATTCGGAATATAAATAACAAATATCCTGAAGGAAATCTAACTAAAATTAAAACAAGAGTTTGTCAGCCAAAGGAACAAAGGCAGGAAGGAGAGAAGTTGTGAGTATTTAAGGACATGGAATGAGGCGATAATATGTGTTACAGAGAGGATGAACAGAAGAGGCATATGACAGTGCAAGTTTCAGAAACCATTTATTCAGAGTTAGGTAAGAATAAAGGGAAATTAATGAGGTTCATGAGGTTTTCATTTACATTTTTGGAATCCCTAAACTATTTTATTCGTATAGAAACAATTCAAAAATTTAACTATATGATAGAAATGTACTGCAATTCTTTTTCTATTTATTTTTATTCATTATTTATTCACTGATTCACTCATTCATTCACTTTACATCTTGAATGCAACTTCCTCCAAGTGCCCCCTCACACAGCCCCTCCCATCATAGCCACCTTCCTTTCTTGGGGTTCAACCCTCTGGGTATCAACCCTAATGCTAGCAAATAAAGTCACTATAGGCCTGGGCAAACCCTCTCTCACTGAGGCCAAACACTTTAGCCTCATTAGGGGAACAGGATCCACAGGAAGGCAACAGAATCAGGGACAACCCCCCCTCCAGTTGTTGGGGACTCACATGCAAACAAGGCTGAACATCAGCTACAAGTTGTAGCCCATGTTTTCCCTTTGGTTGGTGATTCAGTGTCTGGGAACACTCAAGGGTTCAGGTAAGTTGACTTTGTTGGGCTTCTTGTGGACTCCCTATCCCCTCCAGGTTCTTCAGTCCTTCCCCCAACTCTTCCACAAGAAGCTCCTAGTGTAGTCTAGTGTTTGGCTCTGGCTCTCTGCATCTACTTCAGCCAGGTACTGGGTGAAACTTCTGAGGTCAGTTATCCCAGACTCTTGTCTGCAAGCATAACAGAGCATTGCTAATATTGCCACAGATTAGTTCTTGTCAATGGGACAGTTTTCATGTTAGGCTAGTTATTGTTTGGCCATTTCCTTAGTCTTGAAAATAGCATTGAATGCATTGGTACAGGAGACAACTTACCAAGAGCTTAAGCACTAAGATCAGCAATTAATAGATGGGGCCTCATGAAACCGAAAGATTCTGTAAGGCAAAGGACATTGTCAATAGGACAACCCAGCAGCCTACAGAATTGTAAAAGTCTTCATCAATCCTCCATTGGACAAAAGGCTAATAATATCCAAAATATATAAGGAACTCAAAGAGTTATACACCAACTGTAGCTTTTTATAAAAATGTTGCCTTTTGTTCTTTAATTCTTTTTCTCTACAATCTTATATCTAATTTGTTTGTGGGTTCTTCATGGATTATTCTTTTTTCTGTTTCCTGATAATATCTTCTCTAGCTCAGCTCATTTTCTCCAGGCTCTACTATCATCAATTTTCTTTTCAGTCTGCTAGCCCAATTCACTTTCGACTGCTTCACTTTACTCTTAAAGTTTTCTTCTTTTCTGTAGCCCTAACAATCTTCTTTCTTCCTGTATCAACTTTGATTTCTGACCCCCCTCTTCTCTCTCCTGGATCCTCCTCCTCCTCCTCCTCCTCCTCCTCCTCCTCCTCCTCCTCCTTCTCCTCTTCCTCCTCTCTCCAAAACCTTTCTAACTCAGTGTCTCTCCCTCCTCTCTCTCTCTCTCTCTCTCTCTCTCTCTCTCTCTCTCTCTCTCTCTCTCTCATCTCATCCTATTCCCAGACATATAAGAGCAAGCTATCACAGAAGAGCATAGGGTTATTTAAAGGGTTAGGCACATAAAGTACTTCATAGTACATTACAAACCAAATAACCCAATTAAAAATGGGTCATAGTGCTAAACAAAGTATTTTCAACAGACTATCTAATGCCTGAGAAACAAAAATGAGGGTCAGGATCAGGCATGGGAGGAGATGGGGATGATATGCAGAGGGTCAGGTAATTGAGCAGAAGTTTATAGCACTTCTAGGATTTAGGGGTAGCCACCAGAAATTCTCAGATGCCAGGAAAGCAAGAGGCTCTAGGACCAGACAGGGATGACATTAGCTGAAATACCCAACAAAGGTGAGGAAGAACCTGTAGAGACCATATCCAGAGGTTAGGCAGGGCCCCAGTTGGGGTATGGGTCCACCCATTCATCTCCAAATTTTTAACCCAGAATTTTTCCTGTCTAAAGGAAATTCAGAAAGAAAGTATGGCACAGAGACAGAAGGAAAGGCCATCCAGAGACTACCCGACCAGGGGATCCATCCCATAGACAGACACCAAACTCAGATACTATTGTGGATGCCAGAAAGTGCTTGCTGACAGGAGCCTGGTATAACTGTCTCCTGAGAGGCTCTGACAGAACCTGACAAATACAAATATGGATGCTCACAACCAATCACTGGATGAAACATTGGGAGTCAAATAGAGAAATTTGGGGAAGGACTGGGGAGCTGAAGGTGATGGCAACCGCATAGGAAGAACAACATTATCAACAACCAGACCTCCAAGAGCAGCAGAATCTAAACCACCAACCAAAGAGTGCACATGGAGGGACACATGGCTCCAGCTGCATATGTAGCAGAGGATGGCCTTATCTGGCATCATTGGGAGGAGAGGCCCTTGGTCCCGTGATGCCCCAGTGTAAGGAATGCCAGAGCAGTGAGATAGGAGTGAGTGGGTGGGTGGGAGGGTGAGTACCCTCATGGAATCAGGGGATGGGGTTGGAATAGGGTCTTTGCTGAAGGGAAACCAGGAAAGGAGATACTATTTGAAATCTGAATAAATAAACTATCCAATAAAAAAGAGAAATGTTCAATGTCTTTAGTCATCAGGATAATATAAATAAAAACAACTCCCAGATTCCCTTAATTCCATTAGACTGCCTAAGATTAAAAAAAAAACCAAATAAACGAAAAATAAAATCTCAAGTAACAGCACATGCTAGTGAGGATATGGAGTAAGGGGACCACTCCTTCATTCCTGGTGGGAATGTGGACATATACAACCATTCTGGGCATTAATTTGGTGGCTTCTCAAAAAATTGTGACTATCATACTTTATTCAGATTGCTCATATTTTTCTTACTCATGGAGACTGGGAGGAAACGTGGCTCGTGAATGAGCAGAGGTCTCTGATACAGTAAATATTGTGGAGGCAAACCTATGACTGCACACTCATCTCCTCCCCTGTAGTTAATATTCTTTTCAAAGCGATGTCTTGGGTTTTCTATTATAGAAAAGACAAATTAGCTCAATAAATTAAAACAGTTGTGATAGGAACTATTTCTCTGGTTCTTGTTGGAAGTTCAGACTTTTCTGGAAGAGTGAGGTGCTGATATTAATCAACATGAAATTAACTTGCATGTAGGAGTAAAGGAGAGATCAATTTAAAAATGTGTTTAATTCTCCTTGTGTGCGGTCCAGGAACCTTCATATCAAAGACCCGGAGGCCTAGTATGAATCTCCCATCTTCTTTCTTAGTGTAATAAAGCATGAGCATCAGGGAGAACCTCAACTGAGCAGCTAGAGTGTGGTCTAATCTTGATGCACTGAGGAAGGATACTTAGAAAGACACTTGTTATATTGTTTTTGGTCTCCATGTCCAGCACCTTTCCTTCTTGGAATCTAGGATGTTGGAGAGGTTCAGGAAAGGCAATCTCATTTTCTAAACTCATACAAGCTAAAGCAAAGGGTTTGTGCATTCACATTTACACAGAAAGGTAAATTTACACATTTTTTCTTCAGATTTTGTGGTTTCCTATGGCTATAAGGGGTTTCTATGACATGCTTTTTGGTGGAAGTGATTCTACTTTCTAGAGCTTGTCTCAAGAAAAAAGAAAAGGAAAAAAAGAGGTGGGAGAGAGAACAAGAAAGGGCCAAAGAGAAGATGTAGTTGAGGAGGTCATGAGCTCTTTGTGCTTTGTGCTATTATTTTCTAGGCCTCAACACTCTGGTTTAGTTAGAGGGATTCCTGTCATTGATTTCACCATACATAGTTGGCAAACTATTGTCATTTGCAATTGTAAAATGCAAAACCTGGGTGCATTAGAAGAGTTTGAAGGAAGATCTAGCACTAATGCAAATGTAAGTCCAAGCTTGGGATTGAAGATGGATGTTCTATGATATAGAGAACAGTAGTTAGATGCTGTCCCTTGAAAATTTAGGGATCTAAATTTAGGGATCTAAAATGAGTTAGGAGTCATTATCTACTGTTTATCACATTGCTGTGTGGGATAGTAGACATCATCGCCATAAAGCACTCTTCCTGTATTTTATCCTACCATTATTCAGAAATGATTATCAGTCTGGAAAACAGAGTTTGATGTTGTGAGAAAAAAGTTGGTTTCTAGCATTGCAAGCAATTTTCTCACATGATTTGGACTCTCTATATTATTCCGAGTTGATTGTAGATAACTCTGTAAGATCAGCTAATATTATCATGTATTTATATTCCATATTATTTCCTGAAGGCCTCATGTAAAACACAATACAAAATTTTCATTTCTTCATGCTTGGCTCTATATTTTTTCACAAGTAATAAACTCTGGGATGCCTAAAAGATCTAAAAGTATATTTGTGACTTTTTCTTAAGTCATTTTAATATATTCACTCTGCAGGGTTAGTGAACATAGAGACCCTCAGTATGGAATATTCATATGAAAGTTGTGAGGTATCTTATGAAGAAAATCTGGAGAAATTAGAAGATCCTACTATTTATTACATAGCTTTCTGAAGATATTTATTATGCTCATAAATTTTCTCAAATGAAAACAGAAATATCCTAAAAAATAAAAAAATTTTATTTTGTATCTGTAAGAATCATTTATCAGGATACAGAAAATTTTATTTTAAAGTTGTTCCCTTACTAAATATTTCAAACTGTTTTCACTGAGTACTTATGAGTTGATACGTATTGCTTTGTTTATAGCTTTGAGTTTTCCATTATTTACCGAGTATTCATAATCAAATATATGAATTAGTAAATGTGGATAACTTTTATATCCATGGTCTAAACGTATGCAGTTTTAAATAGTTTTGTTCATGTGTACCTTGTCATAAAATACCAAAAAGATCAATTTAGTATTTTCTCAAAACCTCCATTGGAGGGAGGATGAAATGACAGTGTGAATACATACACTCTTGAGAGAAAGGAGGAAGAGAACTCAAAAATAATTTTCATGACTAGGAAGCTCTCTTCTTTATTTACGTTTAGTTTGTACTTGACTCCTCATTAGCATTGCCTTTATGCCTTTATTTATCTTTTCATTAGCAGCGGATCATAGCACCCTACAAAGAGACAGACAGACATTGTAAGCTTTCCTACACACAATAGGTTGGAGGACAGAGTTGTCTTGTTTATACAACTTTGGGCTTTTCTTTTGACATCGCTGAGGGGTGATAGAGACCGTCACAGAAAGCAAGCCAAAATTGATGACTTTGGCTTGATGAATGGGCCATTCATCCAGAGCTTCCTTTAGATGGGCGAACAGTCTTAGACCTGTGTGTGAACTACTCTTCGGGCAGCTGGGGAAGAGGTCAAGTCAATGCCATTCTTTTCCTGAAAGTCTTTTCTGTTCTAGGCATTGGCGTCTTTCAGAGCAGTGAGAAGTATGCACAGATGACTCAGCCCTATGCACAGGTGCTGGATGGATTCAGTCCTGGACATGGGCTCACAGCCTATTCAGATCATCTAGGAGATGTTGAGAAATATAAGCCCCAAATAGTAAACAAAGAAAGTATTCTCTGCCTTTCAGTTGTTTTTCCATAGTCCTCTTAAAGCATGAATTCTTTACTTTCTTAAATTTAATAATTAACTAGCCTAAGATCCTGCTTATTGACCTTTTTTTGTCTCTGTCGTATGCTAAACTAACTTTTTGAAAGTTTTCTGTCCTCATCTATAAAACTGAGGTCAGAAACCTAACCCACAGTGATTTTTCCAGGATCAAAGTGATAACACATTTAAAAATTTATAAAATCTCTGGACACAGAAAGAGAGTCTTCAAAATATAAACCAGAGATTCTGCTCAGCTGAACGATTTGTTTTCCACCTTTAATTGCTGTGGTAGATAAATTATTAAAACTAAAATTCGAACAGCTTACCTACTATGACTATATATTAAAAAATCCAGAATTCTATTGAAGAAATTTAGAAAAATATCAATGGCTTGTGTCAGAATTTTCTGAGGTCTCTGCTATGGTACTATTTTAGTGGCACACTTTGGGAAAGGCATCTCCATGGAGACGTAGCATCAGGTAGAGGAACCTTTCTCATCAGTGCCCACATTGAATCAGAGTCTTCTACTTCCCCGTGAGTTATTAAGGAGAAGTAATCATACAAAATGAACCACATTTTCAGGTCCTCTTATGGGGACAGATAACCATTTAAAGGATGGAAGAAAATCTTTGCTTTGTGGGAACTCACTGACTGTTTTTAGAAATCAGTAGGGAAAAAGATAAAACAGTTTCAGCAAAAGTTGGAAAGCTGTTGACATCTTTCAAGAGTTATTCTTCATTTTGATTTTGTATAGTTATTATAATAGTCAATAGTATTCTGATACAACCAAATTTATACAACATCAATGGAACAGTGGCCAAAGTTTCAAAAATTATTTTGAATAAAACTACAGGCAACTATTTCATTGTAGGGTAAGGTTGATCCTTTAACTATTAAATTTAATATTTGCTAATTTTCAAATGTATCAAAAAAACCAGAATAAAATTTAATTTCCTTTCACAGGTGCCTAAGGTACTTTTACAAACAGGCAAACTTCAATCTACTGTAAACAGTTAAGGTGGTGTGTTTATTCTGCACCATGATTTTTCTACAAGTTAAAACTGGAATCAGTAACAGAGTAGTGTAAATGGATGGTGTAAAGAGTTGTAGCACTAACTTTCCTACATATCTTCGTACCCAAACCCTCAAATATTTTGTGTGTCAAAATCAGTTTCTATTTTCTTTTTCTTTTCTTTCTTTTTTTTGTCATAAGGTTGGAACCTTTTGTTTCAAATAGTTCTTAAGTTACTTCCAGCATTGATTGCAGTTATGTCTCTATAAATCTTGAGGAAAACACTCCAGTACTTTTCCAAGCATCATAATGAAAATTGCTTTTTAATTACTTCCCAAGAACACATTGTTCTTGACTTTTCTTGCAGTGCTCTCAGTCTCAGTATGAGGATAGAGAAGGCTAGACTGTTGATAGATAATTCAATGTTCAAGCTAATATGTATTTAGTGTGTGGTTTATGTTGAAATCTGCTTATAATTTAAGTGCTTCAATGGTTCTATCATACAAATAAATGTGTAAGTAAGAAAGTGAAACATCCTGAAAATAAATTTACTGCTTTTAAGAATTGACTATCAAATCACAGGCCAATATATTTGCAAGATATTCACTAATGAATGGGTTTCCTATCTCAAGAACTTCAGTTTTCATTGGAGAAATATTTATCATTGAGTTTTATAAAATCTGCTTAGTATTCTCATATGTGTGGAAGTATTTAGAGTAACTTGCAATTTTATCTGATTAAAATTGTGGTAAACATTTGCATACACACAAAAAAATCAATGGGAATTAGATTCAAATCAAAATATAAATGATTGGTAATGACACCTGATCTCAGACTGAAGTTTGTGAAAGAATATTGCTTAAAGGCACGCCTTGTTCCTTAAGGTTTAGGACAGAATTTTGCAGTCAAACAGAATGGGCTGATTATCTGAGATGAAGATGTCCTATGATGTCAGAAATAATTGATTGCATTTTACAACAAGCCATTAAACTGTAAAGGCCCCAGTGGCATGTATGCAAGCACATCGTGTGTGTGTGTGTGTGTGTGTGTGTGTGTGTGTGTGTGTGTGTGTGTGTATGTGAATTGTCAGTGTGTGTGTGTGTGTGTGTGTGCATGCACTTAAGTACGTTTTGCAAAGCCAAACTGAAGAGTTAAAATTTATACAAAAAGAATTAAGAAATTATGAAAGGTTATTAAAGGAACCCTACCTTGCTAATATTATTGAAAATGATTGGATATTCCTGCAAATAATTATTTCTAAGTATCTGCCATAATTGATAAAAATCAAAACACAAAAATATATTTTAAAGTGAGTCTCCTACATTAGTACAGACAACATTGGAAAACTGAATGCCACATAAATATGATTGGGTTTAAGGTAAATGAATTACAATTACTATTGGGACATTAAATACATGTTCTACCTACTGTTTAGAAGAGGGTATAAGTCACGAAATATTCTGATACTTAGTAAGGATCTGTGCAGATAGGGTAATACTAAAAACACTATTTACTCTATTACTTATCAATAACACGTGTGAGCATATGTATAAAGATAGATAAATAGATATATCATTTTTGAAATAAATGTTCTTAAATGTTGTAATTAGTAAGAATATCATTATTAAATTTCTAAAGCACAAGAAGGCCAATATGTGAGAGTATGGATATGAAGTTTTGTTTTTATGTGTAGAATATTTAAACAGGAGTAAGTGTGACAAAGTAACTTGATTAGGATTTGGTATTATATTGGCTAAATGGTGTTAAGAATAAATATTAAGGGGCTGAAGAGATGGCTCAGTGGTTAAGAGCACTACTGCTCTTTCAGAGATCCTGAGTTCAATTTCTGACAACCACAACCATCTGTTATGAAATCTGCTGGCCACTTCTGGCGTATCTGAAGCCAGTGGCAGTGCACTCATATACATAAAAAAGAATAAACTATAAAATTCTAAACTGAACAACTGAATAAAATGAAGGCCCATTTCTCAGTGTAGGGGAATGCTAGGGTCTTGAAATGGGAGTCGGTGGGTGGGAGGGGGAGCATACACATAGAAGCGGGGGAGGGGAGGGATGTGAGAGGGGAGAACCAGGAAAGGAGATAATATTTGAAATGCAAATACATAAAATATCAAGTAAAAATTTAATCATACCTAGAAATTAAAAAAAAAGAAAATCAGTATGTCCACAGAGGAAAACAATGATGACATTTTTTTTTATTAAATTAATAAAATTTAGGATAAAGAGAAGGAGTCTCTCAAAGGTAGTTACCATATATGTTAAGATTGTCAGTGGCATTATAAAATGATGCAGACTGTAGTAAGAAGAGTAAAAAGCAGAAAGCAGGACTCCCATCTGAGCCTGAGAGAACCAGTAACAGCCAAAAATAGAACAGGATAAAAGAAAGAATGACTCAGTGGGCTAATGAGAAGAGTTTAGCAATATCTACGGTCAACAAAGTGCCAAGCATGAAGATTTTTCCACTGGGACACTAGTCCACTTCTGAAAAATAAGACACCTAGATGTTGTAACATTGCAATTTGGGAGGTGGAAGTATGGGGATCACGAGTTCAAATTCATCCTTAGCTACCTAATGAGTGTAAGGTCATCCTAGTCTATATGAGACCTTGTCAAACTACAAAATAAGTCAAGAAAAGAAAGTCAAATTGTGCAAAATAAATGTCTAAAACAGAATATTGATAAGGAGATATGAACATGGGAAAGGTTGTATCTTTAGGTCGAAATCACTGAGTTGGTTTTTAAAGATTTTAAATGTTATTTTCATCATAAATGAACTCTGAATGTTGAAAATTAAGTTTTTCTTGATAGTTTCCATGCACAAAGACAACCACAGATGTATTGTATAATGCAATCTCTATGAAAGCATTTTCCTCATTTTTTTCTTTCACGATAGTAATATAATTACATTTCTCCTTCCCCTTTCTTCCCTCTGAACCCTTCAATATATTCTTTCCCACTCTCCTTCAAATGCATGGCTTCTTTTATCATTCATCGTTATTACAGGCATATGTTTTTCATGCAAAGAGCTTATATAATAAAGAATGTCACTTTGTTATATAAAATTATCTTTCATGGTATATTACAAATTCCAGATGTACTGTGTTCTGAAGAAAATGATGCATGGTAAGTAATGACATATTGCGTAAACCCTGGAATTTTTGAAGTAAGATTTCACACGATCATCATTCTTATATTAGAATCATTTACAAAAACAAAAAGAGTTCGTGCAAAATATGCTAGAACTTCTGTTCCGTGGAGCTCTTGTGGTTCTGTAGTTTGTAGGACAAAAAAATGGCAGGCAAGTGATGACTGCTAGTGCTGTGGAAAGTTTGGCCTCCAGTGCCCGCCAAGGACTGTCTGTTCTACATCTTCATTTTTTTTTTGTCTCTTTATGCTCAGAACAATAAAAATGCTAATTTGGCTGGAGGAGGAGGTAGAATATTCTCCTTATCTTTTTTTTCAAAATTTTTAACGTGGGATCCCAACAAAATTCATCTCAGATACTGCTTCTGTCAACAAAACACTTACTTGTTATCTTCTCTTAAAAATAAAACGGACTTTAAATATCTGGCGATGCTTAGCATTCTATCATTCTTGTTTTAGAAAGCATGAAAGATATTTAATAAATTAAAAATATTCGAGGATTAAACTATTAGTTTAATATTTCTCATTCTTGACATGCAAATACTGGCTAATTTCCAATCATTTATTTTATATTGAGCTTTCCTTTTCCTCTTTCCCTATATAGTGATGTTATAAACCAAAAAGTTCAATCTAATACTAGTTACTAACGAATTGAATAATTAAATGATTTTGTGGTGGGATTTTGTTTCCTTCTTTCTTTGCTTGCTTGGTTGATTGCTTGCTTGGTTGATTGCTCGCTTGCTTGCTTGCCTGAGATAGGGTTTCTCTGTGTGACCTTGGCTGTCCAAAAACTTGTCTGCAGATCAGTCTGGCCTGAAACTCAGAGATACTTCTGCCTCTACTTGTGTGCTAGAATTGAAGGTATACACCCCCATGCCTTGATGCTTTTAAATTAAATATATTATTTCTGATTTTTTGGGCATGACATGAATGAATAATATATTTAGATAATTTCTATCCCGTTCCCTGTCTCTTCTGCAATTCTTCCCATCTCTTCCTTTTCACATTCTTAATCAATTTAAACACACACACACACAGAGACAATACTGAATACATTTAGTGTTGTTCCTATGTCTATGTGTTTATATTGAATAACATATAAGTGGTCTTGTTCTTGGAGAAGATGCTTCTGCCTCTCTTAGCAGCCATTAATTACGTGTAGCTCTTTATCTAGAATCTTGTGAGACTTGCCCCATCCACATTGTCCTTGTGCAGGTCTGATTTAGGCTACTACATTGTTAAGATTTCATTGGTGCTGTCTTCAGTAATGTATAGACAGGGCTAGGATGCAACAGAGATTCTTGTGCTCTGGCTTTCCTAGAGTTTCAATCCTTCCTTAATGTTTTCAAGCCTTTGGCGTGCAGGTCGTCTTCTGGATCTATCATTGAGGAAGGGCACATTCATTTGTTGTGTTCATTTTGACCAGTGATTGGTTTCTGTGACAGTCTCCATCTGCTGCAAAAAGAAACTTACTCAAAGAGTGTTGTGAGGAACACTAATCCTGTGGATATACAGATGGGTATTTAGAATGTAGTTGGAAAATATACTGGCTACGCTAGCTAATTTGATCCCTACTTTGCACAAGTTGGTCATCAAAGAGGAGGGAGACCCAGCTGAGAAAAATGCTTCCATAAGATTAGGTTTCAGACAAACCTGAGGATAATTTCTTAATTAGTAACTGATATAGGGGGTCCAGACAATTTTAAGTGGGGCCACCCATAAGATGGTTGTCCTGAGTTATATAAGAAAGAAGGCTGAGAAAGCAATGGAGAACAAGTCAGTAGATAGAACCAGCAATGTCCACTGCGTCAGCTTCTGTCTTTAAGTTCTGCTCTGTTTGAGATCCAGTCCTGCCTTTCTTCAGTGATGGACTATGACGGGGAAATATAAGGCAAGTAATTCCTGTCTTCTCTAACTTACTTTTGGTCATGTTTGTTCATCAAAGAACTAGTAACTATAACTTACACACTGGTTTAGGGAAGTTCCAATAGTAGATTTGTTGTTGTTGTGGTTGTGGTTGTGGTTGTGGTTGTGGTGGTTGTTGTTTTTTAAGGTTCCATGACTTCATCAGTCATGGGTAATTTGCTATTCTTATAGTGCAGAAAATACTGTTAGCCTTAAGTTCACTTAGACGCCTTTAGTTACCCCTAAGATGCAAAGGTCACTATTGCACCTTCATTCTGTCTTACAGTGTTGGTCATTATTATGCTCCACAGGCATCCAAGCTTGGTAGGACTGTTGTTTCCCTTTTTTCCTTATGTTTTGTATAGAACTTTTAGATACTATGATATCAACTCCTCAGGGAGGAGCGTTCCCTGTCACGTGTAGCTTGATTCCTTCAATTTCTATCTGTGAAGTTTTTGGAGTAGTGGGGAAGGGTACTAGATGAACGTAGGTACTGTGAAGGGTGAAATGGAGAAAAAAAGAAAGAAAGAAATACACATTTTCAGTTCATACATAATAGTTGCATGTATAGTTGCATGTATGATACAGTCTGATGTTTTGATTAATGTACACACACTTGGTAAGGAAAAATGAGAGGACTATCTAAATCTAGTACCCAAAACAGTCAAGAATATTTAACATCTTCTGTTCTAGGAAGTTTGACACAGTTTAATACTGTCAATTATTTCTTATTGTAGTCAACTGAACATGCCATGGGGCACTGGAGCCATTCATCCTGCTAACTGTAATACTCTATGCTACTAACTGACCACTGCCTGAACTCTCCCCAGCCTTCAGTCAACAGGTTTTCCTCCCTAAGCAGTATTTCATGAAGAGGACTTCAGATTTCGAGGCTGAAAACTTTCATCTACTCTTGCCTACCATTTTTCAGGAATTTACCATTCCACACTGTAGTTGTTTGTAGAGAATGTGTTTTGAATCACTTAACACATTGATTGTCTAGCATCTGGTTATTGCTTAATAATCACTGAATGAATTAGTGAATAATTGAATGAGTCTTTCATGCATTTATGAGTTCTGACATTTTGTATAAAGCATTTAGGTAGAAGAGTTTATATAAAGCTGAAATGACTCAGAAGAAGTACAACACAGATTTTTTATTTCTTAACCAATTTCTCTGGAAAATTTTCTTCCATAAAACTGTTCCACAATCTAGGGGATTTTATTTAAAGCTGTAACTTAAAAATATGAGACAAAATATGGCTGCTAACAGCTCATCTCTCTTACTCTTTCTTTCCCAAACTGCATTCCTCTACTTCATTCTTTAAGAACAGATGGGCTATTTATGATGTTTTTGCAAATCTCCTTGCTGCACATTCCTATAGACTGAGCAACAACTGACGATAAAACCCCACAGTTGTTTTACTGCTCTTCTGTCACCAAGAGCAATATAATGACTGCATGACTGCATGACTGACTCTAGAACATTTGCTACCATGTGCTATCATTTCTTTTTACCTTCACAAGAAGTGGTAACTGTTAATTTCATATTTCTCCTTGTTTGCTTTGTCTGCTCCTTCAGCTAGAAACAATTTCAAGTTCTTTTGCTTGTAGAATTTCAAAATGTATCATATAACATACTTAGTTGCAGAGAAGCAGAATTCTTCTGGGAATCTACAGGGGTAATGAAGCGATGGGGGAACTATTGTTTTCTCTCTTGTTTCTATAGGTGTCTTTGAAATGTATCCATGAAACATAGTGGTAGAGCAACTGAGCTGAAAATTTACCTTTTCCATAAGGAGACTGTCAGTCCATTTAGACTGTCCTATACCAGGACATATAGTTACATTCAGCTTCTTAATGCTAATGATGAAACATTTAACAGGAAGCAGTTGATACAATGCAAGCATACTATTGTGCTATTGATATCTTCTGAACTACCTTATAAAAAAGCATAGGTGTATAAAGTTAGAAATGCAACTATTAGGGGACTCAATAGTTTTAGGATTATAGGGATGTGATCTAAGGAGACAGACCTTGGACTGATACTCTGAATCATTGCCAGAACAATAATGACCCAAAAGTTTTCACTGCTGACAGCTGTGCAACTTGATTGAAATCAAGTACTGTTCTCCATCTACTTCACATCATACAGGTGTCCACAGTTTAAAACTGAATGTAATTGGCACTAATTAAGACCAACACTGGCAGCTTCAACAAAATGGCCAGACACTGAGTAGAAAGAAAGGCATGCTGCCTTCTCAGTCCTGGAGTTCCTGCATGTTACTGCTGAGTTTTGTTAACAATATGAAGTATTTTTGTGTCTCTGATTCTATAGAAAAAGAAACTCAGTTTTCTAGTACTTTCGTTCTACATTTATGGCATACACTGGAATATTCAGCTTCAGGATCACCCTGGGTAATATTTGGGTGCAAATATGGTGCATTGTATTTGCCCACTCAAAAGGCAAAATAGCAGAATTAATGCTGCATTTTCCATTTGAGTAAATTCACAGAAGCAATTATCATGTGTGTTGGACACGACTAATTAATAGTCAGAAGTGAAGCCTTGAGGACATTTTATCAATTTTTTGTTATGACCTTTATGTTTCAATATAATATGTAAATAATATTTACCATCACACTAACTGTGACGTTTATTGCATTTGTATGAGAAAACAAAGTTGACAGTTCAAACTTCTGTATTGAGCTAACGTCCTGAGTTTCAGTTTTATGATTTTTCAGTGGTGGTTTGACAGTAAGCATTGTGTCTACTTTCTCTGGCTTCCAAGAATAGGTATGTGAACATGGGGTAGGTTTTAAGTAGATGAGTTTGAAAAAAATCATTCAATCTTCCAGGTGCACATAGAGTGGTGATTCAGATGTAGGTCCAGACTATGAGTAGAGGAGGTGAGTATAGAGCTGAAGTTGAGACCCTAATCATATAAAGGCTGTAGTTTTGCGGGAATAAAAGTGAAGGAATATTGAAACAGCTGTGGGTTTAAGGAACATGGATGTGGTGTTCATGTGAAAATTTCCTTTGATTAGGGGAAATTATGATTTCTAGACACAGGGCTGGTGTCTTCTCATGGGCTTGAGTTTGCATGCTAATGGCTTTAATAATGATCAGAATGGGAGAGGCAGGGTATTTCATGGCCTATTTTCTTGCTGTATCTTTTACTTCTTCAGGAAAATTAAAGTGCCAAATTACTTTCGTCTACCAGGTTTATTAAAAAAGTAACAGTTTGGGAATGCAGAAAGTGAGAGCATTAAGCAGTAGAACAGGTTTTTTAATTTAGTGTGCTGGCCCCACACCCCAATTTCTCTTTACACTTGTCAAGCTTTTGTTTGTTTTGTTTTTTGTTTTGTTTAGTTTTGATTTTGTTTTTGTTCTTTTTGCTATTTGTTAAAGGTTGACAGAAAAATAACAAAAACTTCATCTAGGAGAAGAAGATGTTGGTTGTATGCTCACTATACCTGGATTCAATGGAGCCCATAAAATTCCTTGGAATTCCCTGGATGGTCCAGAACTTACTACCATGGATAGTAGTCTCTTTTAAGAGAGAAAAGGACTGGACGAGCTTGAAGGGGCTCGAGACCCCACATGAACAACAATGCCAAGCAACCAGAGCTTCCAGGGACCAAGCCACTACCCAAAGACTATATACATGGACTGACCCTGGGCTCCAACCTCATGAGTAGCAATGAATAGCCTAGTAAGAGCACCAGTGGAAGGGGAAGCCCTTGGTCCTGCCAAGACTGAACCCCCAGTGAACGTGATTGTTGGGGGGAGGACGGTAATGGAGGGAGGATGGGGAGGGGAACACCCATATAGAAGGAAAGGGGGAGGGGTTAGGAGGATGTTGGCTTGGAAATCGGGAAGGGGAATAACAATCAAAATGTAAAGAAATACTCAAGTTAATAAAGATAATAAAAAGAGAGAGAGAGAGAAAAGCAGATATTACATTCCTCACTTCGCTCAGTGACATCCTCATGCTTCATTAGCTTGGTTTATTTTTAAGGAAATCATTGTTGCTGCTTAGTTCATGTATTAAGTCTATGATTCTCAACCTGTTGGTAATGACCCATGTGGGGTAGGAGGTGGGGCTTAAAGGACCCATGTACAGGGGTCTGATAGCAGATGTCTTGTGTATCAGCCATTTGCATTACAATTCCTAACAGTAGCAAAATTGTAGTTATGAAGCAGCAACAAAAATAATATTATGATTAGGATACAAATACTTTGTTACAATATAAAAACTTCGTTAAAGGGACACAGCATTAGGAAGGTCAAGAACCACCGTGCTAAGAAAACTGGCTTGAGCCAGTTTGTTTCATAGAACATAAAGAAGCCATGTGGTTTTGCTGTGATAGAAATTGTGTTTTTAGTAGAAACAGCATCTAATTCTCCTCGAGTTTTTCTAGTGAGAATATTTTAATAAGCCTTTTTGGAGATCTAATTAATAAACTATAAATGTATACATCTTAAGTGTAGTGAGTTGTGTGTAAATTATACATAATAACCAAGATATAGAAAAGTCTATATGACCCTAACAGATTTATTAGATTTATTTGCACTCATTTTTTATTAATCTCCCTCCAAGCCTGACTATTGATCTGCTTTTGTTCAATATATCACATTTTTCTATGCACATAAATGGATCAGATGCACTCTTGTATATCTGTCTTTTTCATCACCATATTTTGAAAGTTTTATTACCTGTGTTTCAATGCTATGCTCTATGTATGGATACTTATTATTCTAATAGGTTTATTATTCATGGATTAGTCATGTATACATTGATATTTGGGTGGTTTCAATAGTATGTTATGAATAAGCATTCTACAAATATTTTTACAAAATATTAATTTTTAATTTACTTATATTTTGACATAGCACAGTTAATTCTAAACATTTGCAGAAAATCTAAACCTATTCATTTTAATTTTGAAATTTTTTTTTTTTTTGGTTCTTTTTTTCGGAGCTGGGGACCGAACCCAGGGCCTTGCGCTTCCTAGGTAAGCGCTCTACCACTGAGCTAAATCCCCAACCCCAATTTTGAAATGTTTTTATAATTTATGTGTCTCCACATATGTATGTGCACCATGTTTATGATTATGGGTTATTATAAGCCCTCATGTGTGTGCTGGGAATCAAACCTTGTTCCTCTGTAAGAACAACAAGTGTTCTTAAGTGCTGAACAACCTCTTCAACTCACTTCAAAGTATTTGTTAATGTTACTATAATATTTTTTATATTTTTTTGGAAAATTCTAAGTATTCATGTATTTGACACCTGAGACAATATTTACCATTGATAATCTTAACTTTAGCCTTTGGAAAGATATAAAGTGTTGCTTTTATAGTGTTTGAACATGCCTTTCTGGATGGAGGTGATATTGCATACCTTTGCTTGTGTATACTAGCTTGTCTACACTAGCTGTAATATCTTCACAATGATTTTCCCTTATGAAACTGCAATACCTTTTGCTGTCTTCTTGATATAAGCCTGTGTCTAGAAATGCAGAAAATAACTGTCAGGATAATATGTCTACATTAAACTCAGAATCACTACACAGCATGCCTGAATTTTCAAGCAGAGCTGAAATCTAGGAAATCCTGGAAAATATAAACAGTGGAAGGAAATAAATAACATTCTTCAAGACCTGAAAAGAGAAATTGAATTAATAAAGAATACCCAAGTAGAGGGAATTCGAGAAATAACAAAATTAGAAATTCAAGCAAGAATCGCAGTAGCAAAGTTCACTAACAAAGAACAAGCAATGAAAGAGAATATGTTGAGCACTTACAATGCAATAGAAAAAAAACTGATACACTGGTGAAAGAAAATATTAAATCTAAAAATCTTACACAAAACATCGAGGAAATCTGGGACACAATGAAAAGACAAAAATCTAAGAGTAACATGCAGAGAAAAAGGAGAAAAAAACAAAGCTCAAGTCCAAGAGTATATATTTAACAATTTGTAGAAGAATTCCTAACCTAAAGAAGGTGATGACTATAAAGTTAGAAGAACGACACAGAATACCTGATATGTTGGACCAGAAAGGTAAGTTTCCTTGACAGTAATATTCCAAATACTAAACATTGAGAGGAAAGAAAAATATTAAAGCTGTAACTGTAAAAGATCAAGCAACAGAGAGACAGACATATCAGAATTGTACCTGATTTCTCAATGAAGAAATTAATAACAGATTGTACAGATGTGCTAAACATTCTAAAAGAGTACAGGTCTTATGCCCAAAAAATCGTTCAATCACCATAGATGGAGAAAATAAGAAGTTTCATGATAAAGGCAAATTTAAGCCATATTTATCTCTACTCCCATCCCTACAGACATTATTAGAAGAAAAGCTTCAACCTAAATGTGGCTAGCTACAAAATAAAAACACAGAAAATCATCTCAGAGCAAATAATCAAAGGAAGGAAACACAAATACACACATGCATGCAAGCACACACACACACACACACACACACACACACACACACACACACCACCACCACCACCACCACCACCACCACCACCACCACCACCACCACCACCACCACCACCACTTGGCAACAATAACAATAAAATAACAGGAATTGACAACCGTTGGCCATTGATACCTCTCAATAACAAAAGTTTCATTTCCCCAATAAAAACAGAAAACAACAAAATTAATGAGAAAGTTAATAGATTCTTGCATTCTATCCAAGAACCACAACTCAACATCAGGTTAGACATTACCTCAGAATAAGGGTTGACACTAATAAACATATTTTTGTAGCCATTTGAATTTTACGCAACATAGCCACCAAATAAAAACTACTTAGAAGGAGTATGGGAAGATATTGCATAATCAATCATCAAAGGGAAAATTCACCAAGATGACATTTTAGTACTTAATGTCAATGCCTTAAAGAGAAGGGCACTGAGGTTTATGAAATAAATACTACTCCAGCAGATTTGAAAAAGTCCAGGTAGGCTGCCTTCTCCCTAAACTTCTCCACTTTCTCACTATCGTAATGCTCCCCACCTTATCCCCAATATCTTGTCACACTCCATGATGTGCCCTAGCCTTCCACAGCAGCATAGGGTTCCCACTCTACTAGACATCTTACAGAGTGGGAGAAGTTCATGTACTCTGCCTGCCCATTAAACTCTTGGCCACTACCCCTTATCCTCATCCTTGGACCTTCCTTGAAGTCATACCCTGAGGTCTAACTGGATGGAGACTCCCTGTGATCCCAGAGACTATCCAGTAGCAGAGATTCCTAGATCTAGTATAGCCCTGGAGAATGGGAGATGGAAGCCCAGATAGTCTAGATGCTCCCACAACCTTTCCAATTCTCTCATTATCTCTTGTATTCATTATCTTGCTGTGCCCCATTCCCCAAAAGCAACATAGTTTTCCTATACTACTAGAGACCTTGCAAAGTGTAAAAGGTCTAAGTAGGCTGTCTCCCTGCTAAACTCCTCCATTATCTCACCATTTCAGAGACTCTGGCCATATCTCCCCATCCCACACCCTCCAAGTTGCCAACTGGGGCAGAGATTCCCTACTAGACCATCCAACCCAACTAGATGGTCATGTAGACTATCTCCTCATCAAACTCTTCTACTCTCTCAGTGTCTATCACTTTTCTGTGTGCTCCTAGTAGACTTTCTCCAGCCACTAACTGGAATGGAGTGGCACCATTCTACCAGAGACCACAGAAATTGGGAAAATCCCACGAAACACTGACTGGAAGATAAGAGAAGAAATAAAACTAAGAGACAAAATACCCATTGAACAAAAATACACTCAGAAAATATACTCTAGACCTTCAATTACTCCAACTCAGATGTGTAAAACCCAACATAAGAATGCCAGAAGAAAGAGTCAATGCATAAAGACACCATCAGAAACCAACTATCCTAATAAAGCCAACTCTGAATATTCAACAAAGTAGGAGCAAAAGAAAAACAAGAACGACTTATGCTCTAAGTTCAAGAATCGACAAATGGGATCTCATAAAACTGCAAAGCTTCTGTAAGGCAAAGGACACTGTTGTTAAGACAAAACAGCAACCAACAGATTGGGAAAAAGTCTTTACCAATCCTACAACTGATAGAGGGCTTATATCCAAACTATACAAACAACTCAAGAAGTTAGACTGCAGGGAGACAAATAACCCTATTAAAAATGGGGTTCAGAGCTAAACAAAGAATTCATAGCCGAGGAATGCCGAATGGCTGAGAAACACCTAAAGAAATGTTCACCATCTTTAGTCATAAGGGAAATACAAATCAAAACAACCCTGAGATTTCACCTCACACCAGTCAAAATGGCTAAGATCAAAAACTTAGGTGTCAGCAGATGCTGGCAAGGATGTGGAGAAAGAAGAACACTCCTCCATTGTTGGTGGGATTGCAGACTGTTGCAACCATTCTGGAAATCAGTCTGGAGGTTCCTCAGAAAATTGGACATTGAACTATACCCAGCTATACCTCTCTTGGGCATATACCCAAAAGATGCCCCAAAATATAACAAAGACACATGCTCCACTAGGTTCATAGCAGTCTTATTTATAATAGCCCGAAGGTGGAAAGAACCCAGATGCCTGTCAACAGAGGAATGGATACAGAAAATGTGGTACATCTACACAATGGAATACTACACAGCTATCAAAATCAATGACTTTATGAAATTCATAGGCAAATGGAGGGAACTGGAAAATATCATCCTGAGTGAGGCAACCCAATCACAGAAAATCACACATGGTATGCACTCATTGATAAGTGGCTATTAGCTCAAATGCTTGAATTACTCTAGATGCACAGAACACATGAAACTCAAAAATGACCAAAACGTGAATGTTTCACTCCTTCTTAAAAAGGGGAACAAGAATACCCTTGGGAGGAAATAGGGAAGCAAAGTTTAGAACAGAGGCAGAAGGAACACCCATTCAGAGCCTGCCCCACATGTGGCCCATACATATAGAGCCACCCAATTAGATAAGATGGATGAAGCAAAGAAGTGCAGGCTGAGAGAAACCAGATGTAAATCTCTCCTGAGACACAGCCAGAATACAGCAAATACAGAGGCGATTGCCAGCAGCAAACCACTGAACTGAGAATAGGACCCCCGGTGAAGGAATCAGAGAAAGGACTGAAAGAGCTTGAAGGGGCTTGAGACCCCATATGAACAATAATGCCAAGCAACCAGAGCTTCCAGGGACTAAGCCACTACCCAAAGACTATATACGTGGACTGACCCTGGGCTCCAACCTCATAGGTAGCAATGAATAGCCTAGTAAGAGCACCAGTGGAAGGGAAGTCCTTGGTTCTGCCAAGACTGAACCCCCAGTGAATGTGATTGTTGGGGGGAGGGCGGTAATGCGGGGAGTATGGGAGGGGAACACCCATACAGAAGGGGAGGGGGAGGGGTTAGGGGGATGTTGGCCTGGAAACTGAGAAAGGGAATAACAATTGAAATGTAAATAAGAAATACCCAAGTTAATAAAGATGGAGGGGAAAAAAAGAAAACAGGTTCTTAAGGATGAAATGAATAAATTTCTTAAGGAAATTCAGAGAAACACAAAGAATTGGAGGAAGTATATAAAGCTCTTAAAGAAAGCCAAGAATAATGATCAAAATGTGAATGCAGATCGCTCCTGAGAGACAGAAGTCCAGACGTGTGCACATCCGGTCGCGATTGCCAGCAGCAAACCACTGAACTGAGAACAGGACCCCTGTTGAAGGAATCAGAGAAAGAACTGGAAGAGCTTGAAGGAGCTCGAGACCCCATATGTACAGCAATGCCAACCAACCAGAGCTTCCAGGGACTAAGCCACTACCCAAAGACTATACATGGACTGACCCTGGACTCTGACCTCAGAGGGTTGCAATGAATATCCTAGTAAGAGCACCAGTGGAAGGGGAAGCCCTGGGTCCTGCTAAGACTGAACCCCTAGTGAACTAGACTGTTGGGGAGAGGGCAGCAATGGGGGGAGGTTGGGAGGGGAACACCCATAAGGAAGGGGAGGGGAGGATGTTTGCCGGAAACCAGGAAAGGAATAACATTGAGAAATGTATATAAGAAATACTCAAGTTAATAATAAAAAAAAAAAAAATGAAAAAAAAATAAAAAAAAAAAAAAGCCAAGAATAAATGAATAAATTGTTAAAGGAAAGTGCTCAAAACATGTAAATGGAAACGGAGGCAATAAAACAAAAACGGGGGATGAAAGGAACCACAGATGAAACTATCATCAACAGAATTCAAGGGACTGGAGATCTAACCTTAGGCAGTGAAGATACAATGTAAGAAATAAATATATCAGTCAAAGAAAACCAAAATTTCCTGACATAAAACATACAGAAAATCTGAGGTAGTATGAAAAGGCCAATTATAAGGATAGGAACTGGAGGATGAGGAGGAGGAGGAGGAAGAGGATGAGGAGGAAGAGAAGGAGGAGGAAGAGGAGGAGGAGGAAGAGGAGGAGGAGGAAGAGGAGGAGGAAGAGAAGGAGGAGGAGGAGAGGAGAAAGCAGAGGAAAAAGAAGGAGGAGGAGGAGGGGGAGAAGGAGGAGGAGGATGAGAAGAAGAAGAAGAAGAAGAAGAAGAAGAAGAAGAAGAAGAAGAAGAAGAAGAAGAAGAGGAAGAGGAAGAGGAAGAGGAAGAGGAAGAGGAAGAGGAAGAGGAAGAGGAAGAGGAAGAGGAAGAGGAAGAGGAAGAGGAGGAGGAGGAGGAAGAGGAAGAGGAAGAGGAAGAAGGAGAGGAGAAGAAGAAGGGAGAAGGAGAAGGAGGAGAAGGAGAAGGAGAAGAACTTAAGGGACAGATGATAATTTTACTACACATTGAAAAAGCCTTCAAACATTTCAACATCCCTTCACAGTAAAAGTCTTGCAGGAATCAGGGACACAAGGGAAGCACCTAAACATAATAAAAGTAGTTTTCAGTAAGCTGATAGTAAACATCAAATTAAAGGGAGATAAGTTTAAAACAATTCCACTAAAACCAGGAACAAGACAAGGCTATTTCACTTTGTCTATAAATATTCAATACGGTGCTTGAAATCCCTGAAAAATAAGGCAACTGAAGTAGATAAATGAGATACAAATTAGAAAGGAAGAAGTTAAAGAATGGTATTTATAGATAATATGGTAGTATACATAAGCAACTTCAAAAATTATTCAAGGGAACTTGTCAAATAGATAACTACCTTCAGCCAAGTAGCTAGATACAAGATCAAAAAAAGTAGCCTTCGGGGTTGGGGATTTGGCTCAGTGGCAGAGCGCTTGCCTAGGAAGCACAAGGCCCTGGGTTCGGTCCCCAGCTCCGAAAAAAAAGAACCAAAAAAAAAAGTAGCCTTCTATATACAAATGACAAATATACTAAGCAAAAAGCAGGACAAAACATCCTTTACAATAACTATAAATAATATAAAATGTCTTTGGGTAATTCTAAACAAGAAAGTAAAAGACTTGTAAGATAAAATCCTCAAGTCTTTGAATAAACAAAGAAGACACTAGAAGATGGAAATATCTTATACTCATGGATCAGTAGAATTGACATAATAAAATAACCATCTTACCAGGAGTAATGTACAGATTCAATGCAATCCACAAAATTCAAAATTTCTACAAAATTCCTTAAAGAACTTAGAAATAATACTAAATTTCATATGGAAAATAAAAAAAACTCAGGATGGTTAAAACAATCCTGTCTAATAAAATGACTTCCAGAGATATTACTATCCTTGGTATCAAGTTGCACTACATTGCAATAATAATAAAACCCATGTGGTGTTTAGAAAAATATAGATTGATCAATGTATTTGAATTGAACACCCAGAAATAATTCCTCACACCTATAGACACCTGTTTTCTTGATAAAGAAGCCAAAATTATACAATGAAAATAAGGAAGCATCTTCATAAAAAGATGTGTGTATAATTGGATATAAGCATGAAGAAGAATGGAAATAAATCTGTATCTATCACCCTGCAGAAAACTCAAACACCTTAACATAAAACCATATACACTGATTCTCATAGAAGAGAAAGTTGAAAATACCCTTGAACACATTGGCAAGAAGACACTTAGAACAGAATACCAATAGTGCAGGTAATAAATTCAACAATTAATAAATGGGACCTCAGGAAACTGAAATGCTTCCAAAACACAAAGGACATTGTTAATAGGATAAAATAAGAACATAGAGAATGGGAAAATATTTTCCACCAACTTTACAGGTGACAGAGGACTAACTTCCAACTACCTAAGAGCTCAGGAAACTAGACATTAACAAACCAGATAATCCAATTACAAATGGGGTACGGATATTAACAGATTTTTGAACAGTAGAATCTTAAATGGCAAAAAAAAGGACTTGAAGAAATGGTTAGCAATCAGGAAAATGCAAATCAAAATAACTTTGAGATTCCATCTCATACTTTTCAAAATTGCTAAAATAAAAATCTCAAGCAACAGCTTATGTTGGTGAGGATATGAAGCAAGGAAAAAACTCTTCCTCTGATAATAGAATTGCCAACCTGTACAACTGGAAATCAATATTATGGTTTCTCAGAAATATAGGAGTTGATTTACCTCAAGATGCAGTCATACTACTCCTGGGCATATACCCAAAAGATGCTAAATCCTACCCCAAGACATTTGCACAATAATGTTGACTTTTGCTCTATTTTAGTATTCAGAAATCAGAAACAACCAGATGTCCCCCAGCAGAAGAATCGATAAAGAAATACTGTATATTCACACGATTTCTCAGTTATTAGAAAAAAAGAAAAGAAACAACATCATGAAATTTGCAGGAAATGGAAATAGAAGTTGAAGAAACATTCTGTGTGAGAGAATGCATATCCCACAGGATAAATATGGTAAGTAATCTAACCACTTGTCAATATTAGCTATTAAAGAACGATAAACAAGCTACAGTTCCTTAGACCCAAGAGGCTAGGTACAGGGGAAGGGCCTTGGGCACACACATAGATCTCCCTGGGAGGAGCAGATAGAATAATAAATTGTATGAATCTGCTGTTGACAGGATAACTAGAGCACAGTAAGAAGATTAAGTTGTGATGGGAAAGGAAAATGAGGCTGAGGGAGGAGTGCAATGAGAGACAGATGGAATTGACGGGCATTTGAGGAGTAGTATGGAAACATACTGCAGTGAAACTTTATAAAATATATGAAAGCTATTCTCATGAAGTCTCAAATAATGAGAGTGATGGACTCCTACCTGGTCATCTCTTGTTACCAGTTGAAGCTTCCCTTAGTCGGACTGAGTCATATTCAATGGACTTATTGGTCAAAGAGTTCCCTTGGAAATTCTGAAACAACCTAGTCTGATGCCAAGACAATAGTTTTTTTTTTTTCTCTAAAAAGTTTTATCAATGCAACATTGCTGAAGACAACAGCCACACACATGGAAAAATAGATCTCATACCAGAACAGAACATTACCTAATATGGTTTAGTGTTTTGGTACAGTAAGATGCTGTGGAGGCCACCACAAGACCAAGTTTGTACAGCAACCTAGCCACAAAATCTTGAATCAACAGTGCTGTTCTGCCTATAAAATATGCTAGGGCAATGGTGTCACAAAACTTGAGGGAATAACCAGCCATAGTCTGACTTGACTTAAGGCCCACTGTACAAGTTGGAACCCATACCTGACCCTGCTTGGGTGACTAAGTACCAAAGACTAGATAGTCTACAGACCTAGGATAAAACCAAATACTACTGGTCTAAAAATTATGTAACAATAAATTGACTCAGTAATGTTATGCTATACTCATAGGTCAGTGTTTTACCACCATCAAGGATGCTTCCTTCTGCAGCAGATAAAAATAAATACAGAATTCACATGCATAAATTAAGAGTGGGGGTGGGGTAGGTTCATAGAATTCAGCACAATGGAAAGTAGAAGGCAGGAAGGAGTGTATAAACCGGAGGAGATGAAAAACAGCAGGAAAACAAAGCCTTCTAAATCACCTGAGCAAGGCTCATATAAACTCATATGAAGCAGAGACTCTACATGGATCTTGCCCAGGTCCTCTGGATATATATTACAGCTTTTGGTTTGGTAATTTAATAGGACTACTGGGTGCATAAGAGTCACTCTCTGATTCTGGGGGCTTCTCTTGGGACTCTTCTGTAAAATTGCGTTTGCCATCTCAAATGTAATTTGTTTCATTTGATCTTATTAGATTCTCTCTCTGTCTCTCTCTCTGTCTCTCTGTCTCTCTGTCTCTCTGTCTCTCTCTCTCTCTCTCCAACGCACGCACGCACGCACGCACACACCACAAAATAAAGCAAAACAAAACAAAAACACAACTCCGAAATATCATTAAGTTTATTTTGTGCTGGCTGTCTCCTGCTGGGTATGGAGCTGCCCTCATGAATGATTTGTTTTTTTGTTTTTTTGGGTTTTTTTTTGGTTCTTTTTTTTTTTTTTTTTTTTTTTTTTCGGAGCTGGGGATCAAACCCAGGGCCTTGCGCTTCCTAGGAAAGCGCTCTACCACAGAGCTAAATCCCCAACCCCTAATTTTTTTTTGGTTTTTTTTTTAATGAATGATTTGTATACCCAGTGATATTCAACAGGAGAAAACTATGTTTTTTTCTGCAAGTCATTGTCCACTAAAGAAAGCTGGAATCTTGTGGCTATTTCCCTCTCTCAGTGCTGGGACCCCATCTGGCTTGGACCTGTGCATGCTACCGCCATCTCTATGAGTTCATATAGTGTCCAAACTTTTGTGCTCCTTTCCTTGGTGTCAATGATCCATACGGGCTCTTACTTCCTCTCTGTGTCCTCTTCTGTGTAGTGTCCTGAACCCTGAGTTTAATACAGGCATACAATTTAGGATCGAGTGCTCCAATATTTATTATTCACTGCACATATTCTAGTTGTGGGTCTCTGTATTGGATTACTTCTACTGTATGAGAAAACTTCTCTGATAATGGTTGAGTAAGACCTTGACTAAAAGGTATAGCATAATTTAATGTTCAGAGCTAAACAAAGAATTCACAGCTGAGGAATGCCGAATGGCTGAGAAACACCTATAGAAATGTTCAACATCTTTAGTCATAAGGGAAATGCAAATCAAAACAACCCTGAGATTTCACCTCACACCAGTAAGAATGGCTAAGATCAAAAACTCAGGTGACAGCAGATGCTGGCGAGGATGCGGAGAAAGAGGAACACTCCTCCACTGTTGGTGGGATTGCAGACTGGTACAACCATTCTGGAAATCAGTCTGGAGGTTCCTCAGAAAATTGGACATTGAACTGCCTGAGGATCCAGCTATACCTCTCTTGGGCATATACCCAAAAGATGCCCCAACATATAAAAAAGACACGTGCTCCACTATGTTCATCGCAGCCTTATTTATAATAGCCAGAAGCTGGAAAGAACAGATGCCCTTCAACAGAATGGATACAGAAAATGTGGTACATCTACACAATGGAATATTACTCAGCTATCAAAAACAATGACTTTATATGAAATTAAGAGGCAAATGGTGGAACTGGAAAATATCATCCTGAGTGAGCTAACACAATCACAGAAAGACATACATGGTATGCACTCATTGATAAGTGGCTATTAGCCCAAATGCTTGAATTACCCTAGATGCCTAGAACAAATGAAACTCAAGACGGATGATCAAAATGTGAAGGCTTCACTCCTTCTTTAAAAGGGAACAAGAATACCCTTGGCAGGGAATAGAGAGGCAAAAGATTAAAACAGACACAGAAGGAACACCCATTCAGAGCCTTCCCCACATGTGGCCCATGTATATACAGCCATCCAATTAGACAAGATGGATGAAGCAAAGAAGTGCAGGCCGACAGGAGCCAGATGGGATCGCTCCAGGAGACACAGCCAGAATACAGCAAATACAGAGGCGAATGCCAGCAGCAAACCACTGAACTGAGAACAGGACCCCCGTTGAAGGAATCAGAAGAAAGAACTGGAAGAGCTTGAAGGGGCTCGAGACCCCATATGTACAACAATGCCAAGCAACCAGAGCTTCCAGGGACTAAGCCACTACCTAAAGACTATACATGTCTGACCCTGGACTCTGACCTCATAGGAAGCAATGAATATCCTAGTAAGAGCACCAGTGGAAGGGGAAGCCCTGGGTCCTGCCAAGACTGAACCCCCAGTGAACTAGATTTTTGGGGGGAGGGCGGCAAGGGGGGGAGGAATGGGAGGGAAACACCCATAAAGAAGGGGAAGGGGGAAGGGGATGTTTGCCCGGAAACCGGGAAAGGGAATAACACTCGAAATGTATATAAGAAATACTCAAGTTAATAAAATAAAAAAAAAAGAGTTAATTTATTGCTATATTCAGTTTTTCCCTAGGTCCATAGCCTATATAATCTTAAGCTCTTGGCTATTAGAGCAGTGTAAGACATGGGTGTGTTCTATGGATTAGGCTGTGAGTCTAATATTTAGGCCTCCTAATTGGTGGCCATCATGTAGTTTTTCTTATCAACATTCTAAGTTATACTTTAAAATTTTTTAGGTTAAATAAAATTACATCATTTCACCTTCAACTTTTTCCTCTGAAACTTTTCATAAAACCCTCCTTGCTCTTTTTCAAATTCAATGCCTCTTTTCCCATTAATTGTTATATACATACATAGGTCTAAATTCAGAAATATGATCTGCTCAAATCACAAACCTTTTCTATCAAAATTATTTGTATTTAGCTTCTACATTTCAATCTAGGTCCATTTCAAGTTAATTTTTTGTGTGTTATGCAAAACTATATTTGTGTAATTTTCTTTCATTTTTCTCCTACATAAATATTCCGTTTCTTCTAGCACCATTACTTTTAAAAAATCTGTCTTCTCATTCTTTTAGCATCTTAGAAAATCCTCAAATATCAACTGAAAATATCTTTGTTCCTATATTTCATGAGTCTTTTATTTCATCAATCTATGTTCTTAAGTTTGTACCCCATAATAATCTTCAAATAAAGTAACAAATCTTTCATGATACTTAATAATCATTTTATTCTTACTACTTTAAACTTCCTTTTAAATTTTAAAGCATATTAGTTTCTACTAAATATTAAATTTTAATTATAATATTTGATTCATCATCATTGACTTAGATACCTTTCTACTACACATTCAATTTCATTAGTAGCTTTAGAAACATCTGATTTCTTTTATAGTTTGGTTTCCTATTTGGTCTAGTTCTGATATTTGCTATATAGAACAGGTTGGATTTGAACTCATAGAGACCTGCTTGATTCATTCTCCTGTGTTTTAAAATTAAAGTTGTGGCTCAATTTCTAATTTTTCTTTTCTCATTTTGAAAAACAAAATATTTCACTATGAATCATAGCCTGGCTTCGAGTTCACAGCAATTCTTCAGCCTTGAAATTCTCAGTGCTGGGATTTGGTGTGTATCAAATGCCTGGCCTCAAATATTAATTTTTTTCTCAAATGTTTGTTTACATTTTCAAGCAACGAATCATCTTAGTTAAATATCCAAATTTATGTGCATGTAGTTTTGTATGATGCTTTTATTTTTCTTTAGGATCTGTGACACTTACTGTATCCTGTTTTTAATTCCCAATGTGGTTAATTTTGTCTTTTTGCTTTCCTTCTCTGTCTGCTCTTGACAAATTTAGATAGAAATTTACCAACTTCATCATTCTTTATGAAGTATTTATTTAGTTTCTTTTTTTCTGTTATGTAGGCTTGCTAGCTTTTTTGCTCGTTTTCTCTTAAGCATCTTGTTGAATAAAATCTAGATCCATGATCCCAGTCACTTATATTTCATTGTGAACATTTGAACTGAAAATGTGGGTTGGAGGCTGTGACTATACCACAGTTTAATAGTGTTTGCCCACTGTATTTGAGGCTATAGACTTATACCACAACTCTATGTATTAAGTAGGAATTATTTCACAGTTTCTTGTACTAAAATCCTTGTAATTCTTTCATACTATGAAGTCTATGTTCTTTAAGTGAGCGTGTATTCTGATGATATGTTCTTGAGTACTTTGTGTCAGCTAGATCCTGTTACACTGCCAGTAAGTTTAGTTCTTTCAAGAGTGTTAAAATTTATAGCTATCTAATGCATATTCTGTCGTCTCAAAATTGTCATGTATGGTTTAAAGTCTTTTAAGGACTTGATGCTATGATGATATACTTTTAATAGCTCTTAGAGTTTTTCAATATTTTGACCTTAAAGTCATTAAGTATTGTCCTGCTTTTATTTATTTTATTTACCTGTGATATGGGTATCGACTTTCTTCAACTTTCTTGTGATTATTACTGTAAATATTTTCTTTACTATTTATTTATTTATTTATTTATTTATTTATTTATTTATTTATTTATTCACTTTACAGCTGATCATTGCTTTCCTCCAGATCCCCCCTCATATAGTCCCTCCCTCCCCTTCTACCCCATGATGGTGGTGGTAATCCCTGGGTATCCTCCCACCCAGGCACACCAAATCTTCAAAGAGCTAAGAGCATAATCTCCTGCTGAAGTATGAAATGGAGGCCTGCCTAGAGAAATAGGATCTATGACAGACAACAACCTTAGGAATAGCCTTTGCTCCAGTTGTTGAGGGACCTACATAAAGACCAAGATGCATATCTACTACATGTATGAGAGGTCCTAGGTCCAGTCTATGTCTGTTCTGCTTTTTGATTGTTGGTTCACTCTCTGAGAGGGTCCAGGCTAGTTGACTCCACTGACTTCTTATGAGTTCTTATCCCCTTTGAGGTCCTCAGTTCTTCCTCCAACTCTTCTAAAGGAATCCCCGAGTTCCATCCAAATGGGTCTGTGCATCCCTTAGAAGACATTTATGTTAGGCTTCTTTCTGCAAGTATAACAAAGTACCATTAATAGTGTCAGGGATTGGTTCTTGCCTATGGGATGGGTCTCAAGTTGGGCTGGTTGTTGTTTGACTGTTCCTCAGTTTCTGTTCCATCCCGAGTTTCTGCATTTCCTGTAGACAGGTAAAATCTGAATCCAAAATGTTTTACAGGGGTTGGTGTCCCTGTTGCTTTGTAACTAGGCAGAAACTTGGATTCCTGCCTGGTTACAAGAGGTTGTGGCTTCAAGTTCACATAACCCCTGCTGTGAGTGACAACTAAGGTCACCCCATTGATTTCTGGAATTGTCACTCTTCCCACTTCCTTAGGATAACCTTAAGATGTCCCTGCTCCAAACTCTTGGAGATTCAGGATTACCTTTCATTCTCCTGACCCTCTAGCCATCTAATTCTAACCGTCCCCCCTCTTTACCCTACCCATCCTTTCTCCCACCTAGTTCCCTCTCTCCATATGCATCCTATGACTATTTTATTCTCCTTTCTTAAGTGAGATTCACACATCCTTAATTGGTTCTTCTTTTTTTGTTTAATTTCGTTGAGTTTGTGGAATGTAGCATGGGTGTCATGTATTTATGACTAATATCCACTTATAAGCTAGTACATAGTATGCATGTCCTTTTCAGTCCCTGTTACTTCACTAAGGATGATATTCTCTAGTTCTATCTATTTGCCTGCAAAAGTAATGATTTCTTTGTTTTTGATAGCTGAATAGTATTTCATTGTGTAGATGTGCCACATTTCCTTTGTTCATTCTTCAGTTGAGGGACACATTGGTTGTTTCCAGTTCTGGCTATTATAAGTAAAGCTGTTATGAACATAGTTAAGCAAGTGTCCCTGTGGTATAGTGGGGCATCTTTGGGGTATATGCTCAGGAATGGTATTGCTGAGTCTTGAAGTAGAACTATTCCCAGTTTTTGGAGAAACTGCCAAATTCCTTTCCAAAATGATTGTACACGTTTGCACTCCTACCAGCAAAGGAGGAGTGTTCCCCTTGTTCCACCAACATGTGCTATCAAAAACTTAAGTTTTTGATCTTCACAATTCTAAAAGTTGTAAGATAAAAATTTCAGGGTCTTTCAATCTGCATTTCTCTGATGTCTAAGGACTTTGAACATTTATTTAGGTGCTTCTTGGCCATTGAAAGTCCTCTGTCGAGAATTCTCTGCTTAGCATTTTACAGTAGTTTTAGTTGGGTTATATGGGTTTTTAGAGTCTGACATAGGGTTTGTGTAGATACTTTCCAAATCTATAGGCTATCATTTTGCCCTCTAAACAGTGTCCTTTGCTTTACAGAAGCTTCTTAGTTTCTTGAGGTTCCATTTATCAACTGTTGATCTTAGAGTCTGCACTATTGGTGTTCTGTTCAGGAAGTTGTCTCCTGTACCTAAAAGTTCAAGGCTATCCCCTACTTTCTACTTTATTAGATTTATTGTATAAAACCTTTCTACTTAAATTAGATTGCTTATACAATTACATTTAATAAAATTATCAATTTTTAGACTTATATTTATAATAATAATTTAAACATTTTATGGCTTTTATGTACCCTTTTTTCTTTATTCTTTTTCATTCACTGGGGGAAATTTTAATTAGACAGTCATATCTTACTGATTCTGAAGTTCTAAAGTATAGTTGATTGAAAATAAACAAATTAATTTTAAGACAGGTAGCATTGGCTGGAGAAACCACTCTCAGAATAATAATACCTACCATTTAGCTCTCATTGGTGCCTTTGGGACAGCTATCTGCACATGGGCATCTGACATTTTATTACTTCATTTAAATATCTATGGAAAATGTGATGGATAATAACAAGGACATTCAAAATGTTCTGTCTTCAAATTGCCCAGTTCATTCTTTTAAACGCAGGTCACTGTTCTCTTGGCCTGCCTTGAAAGACATCGACTTCCTGAGAACAAGCTCCCGAGACTTCAGAAAGCCAGACTGGTTCTCTACTTTCATTTTTATTTTGATGTTTTAAAATGTTTCCCAGAAGTTTCAGGAAAGTTACGAATAACAAAAAGGGATGTAAGAAAAGTCCAGGTTGTAGCAGTAGATGAAATCTCTGGAACAAAAATGTATGTTAAATAATCTGATATATTCTTCTAGGTTCATCTATATATTTTTATTTAAAATGGTAACAGGTATCCAATTAGATGATATTGTTTGATGTCACTTGATGATGACTGGATGATGACTGTCTTGTTCGGTTTGTAATTGATAACTACATTCTATGTTAGCTTTAATGTTTTAAAAAATGATCAGTGTGAAGTGACAAATTTTTGACACATATAGTTCTTTTTACATATTATGAGTCAAGATTTTTCTCGATAGGATTATGGTCATAAGTAGTGTCCAGTAGAAAAAAAATATAGTGGGGACTTACCTCTTGGTGTTGCTAAGTAAATGTACATTTAGTTACCCCAATCACAGAAATAAAAAATGCAGTCTCTCCTTAATGCTTTTTGAGGAAAAGATGTTCTTTTAAATTTCTCAAATTCTCAATGAAATAAGTATTATGTAGGAAGGAGCTGTTTATTTTTGATTTTGTTTACAACTGAATCTTTACAAATAAAAGATTTTTTATAAACACTGAAAAATGTTGGACTTTTCCTTGGACTTTTTCAAGTTCTCACAGTTCATAGATGTTCTCAACAATAATTTTTTTTTGGTGATTTTCTTTGTGACACAAAAAGATTATTTTTTGACATAGGTCAAAGCATCAGAAACTTTTTTCTCTCTGTGTGATTACATGCTGTCAGTGTCCTCTCAGGACTCTGGTGTCAACGCTCCGTTGAATGATGTGTATGTTGCATTCACTGAGGCATATTTATTTCATTTGAGTTATTTTTGATACTTAAACTTCTTGTTCTCTAGTTTTTCTTCCTCATAATCTAATCATCCTATTAATGTAAATGTATAATGCCCACGGTCTCAGTAGAAAGTGAAAGAAGGGATCTAACACTGAGGAAACATGCCTTTCCAATGCCTGTTTTACTTGAAAAAGGAGAAGCTTCCTTTAATAAAGTCTCACTGCTTATTAAAAAAAAAAAACTTTTGAAAACAGAGAAGCTTTTTGTTGCTAACTTTAGCATTTATTAATGATTGACTACTTTGTGTTGGACATTCAACAAGGAGAAAACATTAGATAGAAGTGCATGCGTAGTGATTAAAAATGTGGACACTTCTCTGAATGGCCAGTATTTGAATTCCTGTTGTTCATGAGTACCCGTTCATGGGGATGAAGCTATTTCCAGTGTAGCTTAAGATTTTCAGCCTTCCATTTTGCTTCTGTTGTACATGCCTTCTTTGTGCCATACTCCAGGGAATCCTAATCACAGTTCCACATGTTCTCATCAGATTTGGTAGTATGTGGTCACCACTGAAGGTTTTGGATAAGACGAGTAATGTGGTGAGAGTCATGCTTAGGGAAATTTCTTTGACGGCTTTCTGGAAGACAGATTAGAGTGGAGAAAGATTGAAAGATAGAAAATAGGTTGTTATATGATATAACACAACAGAAGATTGATAACGGTCTAAAGTATGTGACGACAAGAGGAAGAAGAAAGCAGAACAGAGACTGCAGAAACAGCCCGTATATCCTGTGATCTCTCTTCTTCTTTGTCTCTGTCTCTGTCTGTCTGTCTGTCTGTTTGTCTCTGTCTCTGTCTCTCTCTCCCTCTGTCTCTCTGTCTGTCTGTCTCTCTCTCTCTCTTTCTCTCTCTCTCTCTCTCTCACAGACACACACAAACACACACACACACACACAGAGAGAGAGAGAGAGAGAGAGAGAGAGAGAGAGAGAGAGAGAGAGAGAGGGAGAGAGAGAGAAAACATTTATGACATGCATAACTAGTTTAGAATGGCAGGATTCTTTCTCTAAGCGGCAATACCAGTTTAAAGGACAAGCAAATATTGACTTTGAATTTTGGAGTTATGATACTTCAGAACAAGGTGGCCTTATTGACCCAAAGGCCAAACAAGAACAACATTATTGCTGCTGTGAAGAAAACATCAAAACTGAAACAACTAAATGACCTAGAAACTGAATGATGGAAAAAAATTTCTAGAACAACCATCTCAGAGAGCCAGTTTTGTGGCCACAACCTGTCTCTCTCTTGGGGTAGAACTTAAAGTAAGAAGGAGTAAAACTTAGAGGAGTAAACAAAATATACATTACATTGTGAATATGAGGTTATTTAAAAAAGCAAAGAGGAACGAGATGCCTGGACCCACCTCCACAGAATTAAAAACCTTCCTCTTTAATTAAATTATTTTGATTTCAGACTGATTTTTATTCCATAATGTTAAAGATTTGAGCCTACAAACTTGACTAAATCAGCATGAGAGGGGCGGCGCAGATCTTCCTGGGAGGGGCGGCGCAGATCTTCCTGGCTGCTGAGGCCGTGGAGAGCTCATAGGCAACACCCCACGAACAAGCTTGAGCCTGGGGACCACAGGTAAGACAAACTTTTCTGCTACAAACGACTTGCCTGGTGATCTCGGGTCACAGAGGCGGAGTTCCTCTGGGGCGGACACTTCGGTGTTTGGCCAGAGTCCCGGACCAGCGGAGGATCCTGCCTTCAGCAGCTCTCTGCTCCCAGGCCCCTGGGGGGTTCTTGCCCGCCTGGTCGGGCGGGCTCTCCTGAGGCAGCAGAGCGGAGGAGACCTTCCGCTGCCCACCTGCCACATCCCTGGCCCAGGAGGAAACTGTCGGCCTCTGGGTACCCGTGAGGAGGGCCCAGGAGCAGCAGATCCACTGCGTCTGAGACACCGCACCTGAAGGGACCGACCAGATAAACAGTTCTCTGCACCCAAATCCCGTGGGAGGGAGAGCTAAACCTTCAGAGAGGCGGACACGCCTGGGAAACCAGAAGAGACTGCACGCTGCACACAGTACTGACCCCAGAGGAAAACAAAAGCTATCTGGAACCCTGGTGCACGGAACCTCCCGGCCCGCGCTGCGCAGACCTTCCTGGCTGCTGAGGCCGTGGCGAGCTCATAGGCAACCCCTTACTAGCATCCTTTATCCTGGAGACCACAGGTAAGACAAACTTTTCTGCTACAAACGACTTGCCTGGTGAACTCAAGACACAGGCTCACAGGAACAGCTGAAGACCTGTAGAGAAGAAAAACTACACGCCCGAAAGCAGAACACTCTGTCCCCATAACTGGCTGAAAGAAAACAGGAAAACAGGTCTACAGCACTCCTGAAACACAGGCTTATAAGACAGTCTAGCCACTGTCAGAAATAGCAGAACAAAGTAACACTAGAGATAATCTGATGGCGAGAGGCAAGCGCAGGAACCCAAGCAACAGAAACCAAGACTACATGGCATCATCGGAGCCCAATTCTCCCACCAAAGCAAACACAGAATATCCAAACACACCAGAAAAGCAAGATCTAGTTTCAAAATCATATTTGATCATGATGTTGGAGGACTTCAAGAAAGACATGAAGAACTCCCTTAGAGAAACACAGGAAAACATAAATAAACAAGTAGAAGCCTACAGAGAGAATGTAAAAATTCCTAAAAAATCCTAAAAAGAATTCAGGAAAATATAAATAAACAAGTAGAAGAAGCCCATAGAGAGGAGTCACAAAAATCCTGAAGAATTCCAGGAAAACACAATCAAACAGTTGAAGGAATTAAAAATGGAAATAGAAGCAATCAAGAAAAGAACACATGGAAACAACCTGGATATAGAAAACCAAAAGAAGAGACAAGGAGCTGTAGATACAAGCATCACCAACAGAATACAAAGAGATGGAAGAGAGAATCTCAGGAGCAGAAGATTCCATAGAAATCATTGACTCAACTGTCAAAGATAATGTAAAAGCGGAAAAAGCTACTGGTCCAAAACATACAGGAAATCCAGGACTCAATGAGAAGATCAAACCTAAGGATAATAGGTATAGAAGAGAGTGAAGACTCCAGCTCAAAGGACCAGTAAATATCTTCAACAAAATCATAGAAGAAAACTTCCTAACCTAAAAAAAAGAATACCCATAGGCATACAAGAAGCCTACAGAACTCCAAATAGATTGGACCAGAAAAAGAAACACCTCCCGTCACATAATAGTCAAAACACCAAACGCACAAAATAAAGAAAGAATATTAAAAGCAGTAAGGGAAAAAGGTCAAGTAACATATAAAGGCAGACCTATCAGAATCACACCAGACTTTTCGCCAGAAACTATGAAGGCCAGAAGATCCTGGACTGATGTCATACAGACCCTAAGAGAACACAAATGCCAGACCAGGTTACTGTATCCTGCAAAACTCTCAATCAACATAGATGGAGAAACCAAGATATTCCATGACAAAACCAAATTTACACAATATCTTTCTACAAATCCAGCACTACAAAGGATAATAAATGGTAAAGCCCAACATAAGGAGGCAAGCTATACCCTAGAAGAAGCAAGAAACTAATCGCCTTGGCAACAAAACAAAGAGAAGAAAAGCACACAAACATAACCTCACATCCAAATATGAATACAACAGGAAGCAATAATCACTATTCCTTAATATCTCTCAACATCAATGGCCTCAACTCCCCAATAAAAAGACATAGATTAACAAACTGGGAGGACCCTGCATTCTGCTGCCTACAGGAAACACACCTCAGTGACAAAGACAGACACTACCTCAGAGTGAAAGGCTGGGAAACAACTTTCCAAGCAAATGGTCGGAAGAAGCAAGCTGGAGTAGCCATTCTAATATCAAATAAAGTCAATTTTCAACTAAAAGTCATCAAAAAAGATAAGGAAGGACACTACATATTCATCAAAGGAAAAATCCACCAAGATGAACTCTCAATCCTAAATATCTATGCCCCAAATACAAGGGCACCTACATACGTAAAAGAAACCTTGCTAAAGCTCAAAACACACATTACACCTCACACAATAATAGTAGGAGATTTCAACACCCCACTCTCATCAATGGACAGATCATGGAAACAGAAATTAAACAGAGACGTAGACAGACTAAGAGAAGTCATGAGCCAAATGGACTTAACAGATATTTATAGAACATTCTATCCTAAAGCAAAAGGATATACCTTCTTCTCAGCTCCTCATGGTACTTTCTCCAAAATTGACCATATAATTGGTCAAAAAATGGGCCTCAACAGGTACAGAAAGATAGAAATAATCCCATGTGTGCTATCTGACCACCACGGCCTAAAACTGGTCTTCAATAACAATAAGGGAAGAATGCCCACATATACGTGGAAATTGAACAATGCACTACTCAATAATAACCTGGTCAAGGAAGAAATAAAGAAAGAAATTAAAAACTTTTTAGAATTTAATGAAAATGAAGGTACAACATACCCAAACTTATGGGACACAATGAAAGCTGTGCTAAGAGGAAAACTCATAGCGCTGAGTGCCTGCAGAAAGAAACAGGAAAGAGCATATGTCAGCAGCTTGACAGCACACCTAAAAGCTCTAGAACAAAAAGAAGCAAATACACCCAGGAGGAGTAGAAGGCAGGAAATAATCAAACTCAGAGCCGAAATCAACCAAGTAGAAACAAAAAGGACCATAGAAAGAATCAACAGAACCAAAAGTTGGTTCTTTGAGAAAATCAACAAGATAGATAAACCCTTAGCCAGATTAACGAGAGGACACAGAGAGTGTGTCCAAATTAACAAAATCAGAAATGAAAAGGGAGACATAACTACAGATTCAGAGGAAATTCAAAAATCATCAGATCTTACTATAAAAGCCTATATTCAACAAAACTTGAAAATCTACAGGAAATGGACAATTTCCTAGACAGATACCAGGTACCGAAGTTAAATCAGGAACAGATAAACCAGTTAAACAACCCCATAACTCCTAAGGAAATAGAAGAAGTCATTAAAGGTCTCCCAACCAAAAAGAGCCCAGGTCCAGACGGGTTTAGTGCAAAATTCTATCAGACCTTCATAGAAGACCTCGTACCAATATTATCAAACTATTCCACAAAATTGAAACAGATGGAGCACTACAATTCCTTCTATGAAGCCACAATTACTCTTATACCTAAACCACACAAAAGACCCAACAAAGAAAGAGAACTTCAGACCAATTTCCCTTATGAATATCGATGCAAAAATACTCAATAAAATTCTGGCAAACCGAATCCAAGAGCACATCAAAACAATCATTCACCATGATCAAGTAAACTTCATCCCAGGCATGCAGGGATGGTTTAATATCGGAAAACCATCAACGTGATCCATTATATAAACAAACTGAAAAGAACAAAACCCATGATCATTTCATTAGATGCTGAGAAAGCATTTGACAAAATTCAACACCCCTTCATGATAAAAGTCCTGGAAAGAATAGAATTCAAGGCCCATACCTAAACATAGTAAAAAGCCATATACAGCAAACCAGTTGCTAACATTAAACTAAATGGAGAGAAACTTGAAGCAATCCCACTAAAATCAGGGACTAGACAAGGCTGCCCACTCTCTCCCTACTTATTCAATATAGTTCTTGAAGTTCTAGCCAGAGCAATCAGACAACAAAAGGAGGTCAAGGGGATACAGATCGGAAAAGAAGAAGTCAAAATATCACTATTTGCAGATGATATGATAGTATATTTAAGTGATCCCAAAAGTTCCACCAGAGAACTACTAAAGCTGATGAACAACTTCAGCAAAGTGGCTGAGTATAAAATTAACTCAAATAAATCAGTAGCCTTCCTCTACACAAAAGAGAAACAGGCCGAGAAAGAAATTAGGGAAATGACACCCTTCATAATAGATCCAAATAATTTAAAGTACCTCGGTGTGACTTTAACCAAGCAAGGGAAAGATCTGTACAATAGGAACTTCAAGACTCTGAAGAAAGAAATTGAAGAAGATCTCAGAAGATGGAAAGATCTCCCATGCTCATGGATTGGCAGGATTAATATAGTAAAAATGGCCATTCTACCAAAAGCGATCTACAGATTCAATGCAATCCCCATCAAAATACCAATCCAATTCTTCAAAGAGTTAGACAGAACAATCTGCAAATTCATCTGGAATAACAAAAAACCCAGGATAGCTAAAACTATCCTCAACAATAAAAGGACTTCAGGGGAATCACTATCCCAGATCTCAAGCAGTATTACAGAGCAATAGTGATAAAAACTGCATGGTATTGGTACAGAGACAGACAGATAGACCAATGGAACAGAATTGAAGACCCAGAAATGAACCCACACACCTATGGGCACTTGATTTTTGACAAAGGAGCCAAAACCATCCAATGGAAAAAAGATAGCATTTTCAGCAAAGGTGCTGGTTCAACTGGAGGTCAACATGTAGAAGAATGCAGATCGATCCATGCTTATCACCCTGTACAAAGCTTAAGTCCAAGTGGATCAAGGACCTCCACATCAAACCAGATACACTCAAACTAATAGAAGAAAAACTAGGGAAGCATTTGGAACACATGGGCACTGGAAAAAATTTCCTGAACAAAACACCCATGGCTTATGCTCTAAGATCAAGAATCGACAAATGGGATCTCATAAAACTGCAAAGCTTCTGTAAGGCAAAGGACACTGTGGTTAGGACAAAAGCGGCAACCAACAGATTGGGAAAAAGATCTTTACCAATCCTACAACAGATAGAGGGCTTATATCCAAAATATACAAAGAACTGAAGAAGTTAGACAAGCAGGGAGACAAATAACCTATTAAAAAAAATGGGGTTCAGAGCTAAACAGAGAATTCACAGCTGAGAAATGCCGAATGGCTGAGAAACACCCTAAAGAAATGTTCAACATCGTTAGTCATAAGGAAATGCAAATCAAAACAACCCTGAGATTTCACCTCACACCAGTGAGAATGGCTAAGATCAAAAACTCAGGTGACAGCAAATGCTGGCGAGGATGTGGAGAAAGGGGGAACACTCCTCCATTGTTGGTGGGGTTGCAGACTGCTACAACCATTCTGGAAATCAGTCTGGACATTGAACTGCCTGAGGATCCAGCTATACCTCTCTTGGGCATATACCCAAAAGATGCCCCAACATATAAAAAAGACACGTGCTCCACTATGTTCATCGCAGCCTTATTCATAATAGCCAGAAGCTGGAAAGAACCCAGATGCCCTTCAACAGAGGAATGGATACAGAAAATGTGGTACATCTACACAATGGAATATTACTCAGCCATCAAAAACAATGACTTTGTGAAATTTGTAGGCAAATGGTTGGAACTGGAAACTATCATCCTGAGTGAGCTAACCCAATCACAGAAAGACATACATGGTATGTACTCATTGATAAGTGGCTATTAGCCCAAATGCTTGAATTACCCTAGATGCCTAGAACAAATGAAACTCAAGACGGATGATCAAAATGTGAATGCAGATCGCTCCTGAGAGACACAGCCAGAATACAGCAAATACAGAGGCGTATGCCAGCAGGAAACCACTGAACTGAGAACAGGACCCCTGTTGAAGGAATCAGAGAAAGAACTGGAAGAGCTTGAAGGAGCTCAAGACCCCATATGTACAGCAATGCCAACCAACCAGAGCTTCCAGGGACTAAGCCACTACCCAAAGACTATACATGGACTGACCCTGGACTCTGACCTCGTAGGTTGCAATGAATATCCTAGTAAGAGCACCAGTGGAAGGGGAAGCCCTGGGTCCTGCTAAGACTGAACCCCTAGTGAACTAGACTGTTGGGGAGAGGGCAGCAATGGGGGGAGGGTTGGGAGGGGAACACCCATAAGGAAGGGGAGGGGGGAGGGGGATGTTTGCCCGGAAACCGGGAAAGGGAATAAAACTCGAAATGTATATAAGAAATACTCAAGTTAATAATAAAAAAAAAAAAAAACAAAAACAAAAACAAAAAAAAGAGCATGAAATATCAAGCACATTTTGAGAAAGTAGCATAGCAGCTTTTGAAGAAATTTCTCAATTTTCACTGTGATACATGTAACCTTCCCCCCAACCCCCACCCCCGTAAGCACAGCTCTCTCTGGTCATATAACTGCTCATATTCTTTTTCTTCTAGTACATTCTCAGATTTGCTTAACTTCCTACTGTCTGCTGCATGAAAAATGGTGCTGGTCAGATTTTGCTACCAGCAAATAACTTTTCTGTTTTCTTGGTGCTTCCCCACCTGGGAGACCAGCTTTTTTGAAAAGGTGATTTTTCTGGTAAGACTGCTTATTCCTGTTGTATGGCCTCAGGAAAATGACTCAACTTTCCCCATATTATTTTCTTCAACTGTAAAATTGATATGGTAACAATAAAGCCAAATTATAGGGTTGCTTTAAGACTAAAATGAGCCATGCATCCAGAGCACTTAGGAGGAATACCTGGTGTATAATAAGTGCTCATTATATCCTTCTAAGTTACCAAGTGTTCTGCCTGGAACAAAGCATGGCACTTCCCTTGAAGTGATCTGTGAGCTATCTATAGCTTCATGTATTATATAGATTTCTTTAGGAAATCTTTTTACCATTTGAGGTCCAACTTTTGATTGTTTTCTTGTTCACACAGAAAAATACTTGATAGGAAACAGGTGCAAACAATAGAGAAAAACATACCTGTCAGAAACACCAATCTAGTTTTGTAAATCATGGGTCCAGGAAGCAGTTTACATTGAATAGATTCAAAATGAATATTATTCCATATCACTATTATTGTCATTGTAGATGGGCAAATGTAAATAAGACAAATTTTCTTTCTCCTTTTTTTTGAACACTTCAGTCTTTATCATTGAGACTGGGCAAGTGTTTCCTATTTCACATTACAGTTGCAACGAGAGTTTTGTGTTTGGTGCAATTGGAAAAGAAGATGGAAAGCTTGACCCATAATTCCAATTCTTTTCTTGCATACTATTTATCAGTTTTCAGGGTCTCCCTAAGACTGCGTTTAACAAGTTGTAAGTGAGGTTGTATCTTGATAGGTGGTTATTAAATGAAAGGCCTTCCTCAGAAGAAAGTCTCCTCTTAGCTGATGCACTTCTATATATCTATTTAAACACAACTCTGATCTTAACTCAATTCAGTATTTTTGAGTTTAGAACTTAAGGATGAGAAAAGAAATACGGTGATTTTACCATTGGGATTATTGTATCAGGACAGCAGGAGAGTAAGTCATATTTTTATGTTCTTAAGCTTTTTTGGAGTATCTGTGTGCAAATACGCAAACCTTTTGTCTTCTATGGTTTCTCTGACATAGCAGAGAAGCAAAATCCTTGGCAAGAAATGGTTGAAAATTACAGAATATATTTAACAATATTTAGAAATATGAACTCTTTGCCTCAAGATTAGGCCTATAGAAACAAAGGGTTGGGTTTTGATGGTGGACTAATTACTTAGGAGAACAGAGGTAATAAACGAAGAGAAACAAAATTAAGATAAAAACTCTTGTGAGGAGGAGGTTTACCCGTCTTCAGATATTTTACTGATATATTTGACATAGCTAGGAATACTATGTGCTTTAGTATTAAGCATAAGAACAATTTAGCATGGTCAACCACACAGAAACAGAACTATAATTGTTCACGTATACTCACAGTGTTGCCTTGCACACCAGCACCTGCACGCGCGTGTGCACACACGCACACACACACACACTACTGAACAACGTGCATCTTTTTATTTATCTTGTCCTACTCACTCCCTCTCTTCCTTTTCCCTCTTCTCTGTCCATGATTCCTTCCCATTGTCTTTCCTTGACTTCTTTCACTTTATTTCCTCTCTCTGTCCTTTGCTTTGCCTTCTTTCTTTGTCACATTCACCCTGTAAACCACACCTTCTTTATCAATAAGCCTTCACTCCCAGTCAGCCCACAGGCATCAGCTTTTTCCTTAGTTTCACACCATCTACTGCCCTCTTGTGGCTTAAGATCCACCTCATAGGCCTTTAACACCATGCCCTTGATTGCTTTTATCAACTGAAGCGAATTGTCCAGATGAAACTTACAACTAAGATAAAAGTTGCTTCCCTTTACAGACCTATATTAAATAATTATTTCATAATACATCTTGTTCATACAGTGCAAAAAACCCCATCATTTCAGCATTCCCTTTAAAGACAGTGTATGTAGGCAGCTATCCTGTCTTTCAGAAATATTTAGATATGCTGACTTCCTCTTGTGGTGTCTTAGATAAGCATGCTTACATTAGGCTTTATTATGTCATAGTTACTATGTTCTAATATGAAATGAAACAACATCTGTTATATATTTAGTAAAAATATATTACTATAAGAAAATCATCTGGAAATTATATGCTTTTGACCAAAGTTATTTCTCTACAACTTAATACAACACTTGGAAAAAATTCAGAAATGTACTCTTTGTGGGAGAATTGTGTATCTTATAGATTTATTTGTTTGGTATTTTAAGTGTAATAACAAGTAACCACGTACCAATTCATCTCCAAAGTCAATGCACTTCTTTTAATGGTCATTAATTATATAAGGATTTCAATGTTAACCTTCTTTGTAAGAAGCGTAACATTAAAGCCCAAGCAAGGATAAAGATTTCTCTTATTGCAGTTGACATGAGTGTCCTTTATATTCCTCTTTGCACTGCTTTTTATTTTAAGCTCCTCATTACCATTTTAAATTAGCAGCAGAGATTTTAACTAAATATAAAGGTTAAAGGAAAACTAGAGATCTAATGCAGAGTAGTGCCATACACTCAGTGACTTCGAATGGAATGTTCACTAAATCAGACCAATGAAAATTTTTTGTTGTTGTTCAAAGGTGGTGTCGGGGAATTCAAATGTTTCTATGAAATAATCCCTCCAAAATACTCAAGAAGATTGGGGAAAATGAAATGGAGCTTGAACATTAAAGTCTGATACTGCGAACAGTTCAGTGGCTGCAGCATTTTAAATTTGGGGCACCTCAGAGAGAAGCATGAGACAGCAAGAGTACTATGGTGAAATAAGTTTGAATTCAGTAGGTTTATTTATTTCTACATTTGGTATTTTCCTTTTTTCTTTTAGTTGATATTTTCTTGTTTCCATTTCAAATGCTACCCTCTTTTCAGGTTTCCCCTCCAGCAACTCCCTATCTCATCTCTCCTTCCCCTGTTTCTATGAGTGTGCTCACCCACCCACCCACCCACTCACTCCCTCCTGCCTCCCTGTCATGGCATTCCCCTACACTGGGGCAAGTAGCCTTCATAGGGCCAAGGGCCTCTCCTCTCATTGATGCCCTACAAGGCCATCCTCTGCTACATATGCAGCTGGAACTATCTATTGTTCCACGTTACTCTTTGGTTGCTGGTTTACTCCCTGGGAGCTCTGGGGTATCTGGTTAGTTGATATTGTTCTTCCTATAGGGTTGCAACCCCCTTCAGCTCCTTCAACTCCTCCATTGGGGACTCGTTCTCAGTCCAGCGGGTGACTGCGAGCATCTGCGTCTGTATTTGGTATTTTTAAAAGTCCATATCACATATAAAACTCTGAAATTAGTTGCAATTTCTTATATACCTTAAGTTGCTTCATGCTTGTAGAGTTTGGAATTCACAGTGATTGTTGGGTGGGCAGTCTAAAGTACTGGGAGTGTCTGTGGGTACCAAACCATCCACATCTTATTAAATGGCCTTAGTGTCAGTCAGGATAATGATTCTTGCTAGACAGCCGTGAAGTTTCCTTAAGCACAAAGAAGCTGACTATGATTCTTCTCTCAGAGTAAAAGTTCTTCTTACTGTGCCATTTAATCCCTTATCTGCAGTGAGACAATTCTGAAAATGCCTTCAAGAGTGATGATTTTTGCATCATATATGTTAGACAAATACAAATGTGTGTATGTGTGTGTGTGTGTGTGTGTGTGTGTGTGTGTGTATTTTCCTTTGGAAATTAATTCCATGTGTAGATAAACATAATGCATCTTGGGGTTTGTGTTAAGTAGGGTAAAGTTTAGCCTGCAAACTCAATTTCTTTTTAATAGTGACCTTCATTCAAATAGACACAGGAACAAATGTCAGGGTTTTTTGGGGGGGGAGGGATTAAACTAAGTTACAGAAATTTGTGTTTTGCCACCAAGAAAATAAATTAGTTCTTATTACCTTTCTTGGGTATTTTATAAGACAGAAAAGCAAACAATCATAAAACAATTACAAGTGTCATGGCACATGTGTTGTCTACAAAGATAAACAAGGTAGTGAATATCAAGGGTTGAAATAAATGGGTTTGCCCTGTAAAATTAGAGAACTTTAGTGTCATTTATTTATTCGGTGTAATTATTTTGAGGTGAACATTGAATTTATGAATATAGAAATGGGAATGTGTCAAGTTCTCAATGTTAAAATTTATGAACCAAAAACAAGTAACATGGATTAATAAGAAATTCATTCCAATAAAATAATGCATATGTGTAATGCTCGGTATACCTTGGAGTTTAATTATTAGAAGACCTTTATTAAGCATACATTTATCAAATAATACAATTCAACAACTTATATTGTTTTACATTAAGCTGGTGTTGTTTTATATTTATGAGACATGACTCATTCTTCCAAAGATTTAGCTGTTGTTTTTGAGATTTCTGGAAGAGTATTACTGCAGCCTCCCTGCACTTTGCAATTGTCACTTCTTACTTCCCTTTTCCGCTCCTGCTCTCATTCTGTCTTTTCTTTCCCCTTTCCACCCTGTGAAATGCCCATGTGCACAACCCTGAGTGATTCCTTGTTCTGAAAAACAAAACAAAACAAAACAAAACAACAACAACAAAGGAAAAACAAACTACCTGTGTTAATCAATAGCAGTATGTAGACCACATCTTTTTTCTAAAACTTCTGAACATTTAAACTAGAATTCAGAATCTGCAGTGCCTAGATTGCAGTCTAAATTGGTATGACCAACCATACCCAGCAACCATCGATCTTCATTCTGGCTGCCACCCTGTAAACCGAAACCTTTTGTAGCAAGAGGTAACTAAAATTCCAAAGTTAACTTGCAATAAGGGGAAGCAACAATTTTAAGATTGGACTGAAATATCTGACAGCTCTCTGAAACAAAACAAAAACAAAATGTACCCAGGTTTCAGTTACGCTCTATTTGGTTTCTTTTCTTGTTAAATGAGCACTGGCATATAACTCATTAGACACCTTGTGGGCAGCCTCACAAAGCTGTGGGCAGTTCAATTTCAAGCGAGTGGGAGGTATATAATTCAGGGTTTATGCTTCTCGATAAATCAGGCTTTGGCATATGAGATTTTTGCCATACACTTCAAATAATCTTATTTCCCTAGCTGCTGGCTCAAATTTGAATTTAAACAGGAATATAAACAATACATGGGGGAAAGAAGTTTTTCAATAACAATTTCCATTAATAATGAAACCTTGTTGGAGGCAATAAAGTAGCTGAGCATACTTGTTTCTTTATTCATTTCTTCTGTTTGGATGTGCAGAAGAACACTGTATCCTTGTCTGGGGCTGAGGCCAGAAGGTCATCTGTTCAGGCTACTCCCTGGTGACCCTGCTCTGTTGTATTTACTCTTGGAGATAAGTATAAATGTTAGCCAGAGAATAAGTTTTTTTCCTAGAAAAGGCTTTAGTTATTCTGTTTGCTTGCTGTTCACTCATTTCTGCCCAGACTTAACCTTTCTTTGCCCAAGCTGCCAAAATTTAGAGCAGGATAGTCCAACAGCCCCCAAGAAAGTGGCCCTAAGCTTGTTAAATGGGCAGAAAGGAGGTCAGGGTTGTTGTGGATTTTGCTTTCATCATTGAAATATATGCCCAAGGCAAAAAGAAAACAGCAAACAGCAAAAACGTAGAAACCATTATAGAATCACTACTTCCGATAGTTATGCTACAGAGTTTCCACAGTTATTAAGAAGAGGCTCAACCCAGCAAGAGCAAGCAAACAACTGAAGAAAACATACTGTCACTTGCTATCAACACGGCTACAGAATTCTACACAAATAATTCTCTTAGTGCTGATACTGATGCAACATATGAAAGTTCTCATGCACAGCTGTTGCTGTTTCTGAGGGAAGATTTGCAAAAAGCATTTGCAGGATTCCGTCCCCTATCTGAAGCTCCCAACCTATCATGTAATATGTGACTTCTCTACAAATGCTGTACCTTTGCTCCTCTCCTCTGAAATCTCATGACTTGCTTTAATCGGATAGGATAGAAGTCCACATTGTTCTGCCACCAGAAATCAGAGCTGTCTGTCTGCCTACAGCATGGTGAAAGACAGTCCTGTCTCTTGCCTGTGGCTCTAGTCTAGAACCATTTGTCAATCTCACAGTTTAGTAGCATTTTTCTCAGGGGTGGAGCCTATTGTTAAATTTAGACTCATTTTTCTGGCTGGAGAAGTGTACTGGTTTTTCATGTTTCTATTACTTTCTCCTGCTTTTTGCCATATGCCAATTCCTGTTAGAATACATATTTTAGCCAAACTCTTCAGAAGCTATGTGTGACCAGCCTAGGGATAACAAGAAAGAAGCAAAATATAAGTAGGAAAAAAACAGATAAAACAAGAGAAGTAGTTGTTGAATGTAAAAGTTTAATAATTCAATGTAAAAATCCTTGATTATTTTAACATTAAAGTTGTAAAAAAAATGACAAGATCTATATAAGTCAGTAAAATGAAGATTTTGGGTAAAAGTATCTAAATTCATTTTCTTTATTTTGCCACTTCTGATTTCTGGACATCTTGAAAGTTTTCTTTGACATCTTCTAATCTCTATTTTGTGTTACACAGTGTGTTGCCTATTCTCTTTGGGCCACTCAGGCCTAGAAGAGTTTAGTTGCCACTGTTGTCTCTTTTCTCATGAAACAGACTCAGTCATGTGCATTTCTACAGAAGAGAATGTAATTAAATATGCAATAGGGAAAAATGAACAATTTGGTCAATTGAAATGAAAATATTTCAGAATATCAAATGCAGAGAGAGGAGCCAGTGCACTGCTATTATGGTGTAGAATGTGTTACTTAGGTCTGAAGCAAGAGCAAGATTCTATCCTATAATAAGAGCACTTTCCTCCCACTATCACTTTCATGTGGGACTGTGAATCATAGTGAAGTCCTTTTGAACTTCAAGTATAAGGATGGAGCCTTCTCCATATTCTTATTGCAAATCATTAGGGACTTAAAGTTCTCTAATTATTTATACTGATATGAAACAAAACAAAACCCAAACCAACGAACCAGCCAAACAAACAAAAAACTACTTCCCATAGAATAGTCATGGTGGTGAAAGGAAATCTGAGCACTCATGGTTGTAACATATTTTCATTGTTGCTATAACATCTAAATGATACCATCAGTGGGTCTTGAAATGGCCATTCAGTCTGATCAAATAAGGTACACTTGAACATAAGAAAACAGTAATACCAGTCAGTTTCCTTATCATGATTATTTTCTTATGACATGAATTCCTTAATCAGAAATTGATACAACAGTAGAACAAGGAATTTTGTCCTTGTTTTTGTTTTATTTTTCAGAATTTTTAAATGTGAGCTTGGAAAATCCTTATTTACAGTTTCTGTTTTAGAGAGAAGAAAAGATTGTACTTTCCATAATGAAAACTGTCCTATTTAAACAATCAGTAACCAAAGAGGTGAGAATAAATGGTATGTCAGGACATTACGGCATGGGTAGTTTGGACCAGAGAGAGGTTTCTCTTCATGAATTCAAGTCCATGTTGATAAGCCTGTATATATTTTCTTTCCTTGATGTTTTAATTCATGACTTCTGAAGTAAGATACAGGACTGGATAAAGAAAACAGATGACTGACACTCTCAGTGGGAGCTCTATGTCATCATTAAAATATTCATTCGTTCACTGAGGTTCACATTGGAATACAAACATCATATTTCTTTTGTGTTAGAAAATTTCTGCTTATATACTACTATATCGGATTTCTTTTCTCACCAATCTTCCAATCATGCTTCTTTTGGAAGTCACTGAGCATCCACTGGATACAACTCATGAAACAGTAGAGTTGTATGTTCAGCCATTCAGCCAGCCTCTTTTCCTTGGAGGTGAATACTCAGATATGATAGTGTTCTGACCACTGAGAGGAAGAAAACTCCAGAATTCACTTTCAGTCTGAGTCTTCCTATTACACAGAACAATTTAGAAAGAGCATGCTTTCTCTGCTGTGTCAACTGACTCAAGGGACTTTCTGTGAAACTGCGGATGTAGGATGAGAAGGAGAAAGTAGTATGTCATGAAGAACTCTCATGTTTGAGCTCCACCATCATGGAGCTCACTTTGTGTTTTTAGACCTTCTTTAGAGGTTATCCAAACAAGAGCAGGCTTCATAATGATATCCATTCCAGCTCAGGTTCCACAGTCTTTAAGAAGATAGTGCATATGTGTTTAGTCTCTCTTAAGATTCAATAAAGGGCCAAAACCTGTTGTATAAGAGGAGAGATGTTACCAGCAGAGGATGATAGCCAAACCTTAAGGGCTTTCATAGAAAAGGATTGCTTCCCAACAATATAGATAGCCTTAGGAACAGAGTCTTTAACTCAGTGTTATAGGACCTGCCAGAGGTCTATGAAGCATGCCCCCCTTCTAATGACACACCATGTATCCTCAGCTATGCTGGATTATATGACTCAAGTGGCATCATAATTTGTACAAAGTATGAACCTGATGCAATGTCACTTACTGTTCCAGAACTTACTCAAAATGAATAGTGTTTTGGGCTACTCTGGAAGTAGGTCAGCATTATGCATATATCCAGCTAAAGAACAGATTCCAAAATTTACAGAAATCCTTTAGGCATTCTATATTTCATAACTAGTTAATGAGGCAAATGCAACAAGTTACTGTTTAGTTCAGATACTATACTTGATCTTAGCCAAAAGGCCGAGAAGCGATACTGTTCAGTTGAGAAGAGATGTCTCTATCTGGCCTATCTTGCTGCATCCCTGTCACTAAGGAAAACAGCTTTTACTTGTTTTTTTTTTTCAAACTTGTTTACCATCCACAGAAGCACAACTATTTTTGTATAAGTTGAGACTTAGGAATTTTTTCTCGCTTAGTCTGGTCAGTATAATGCCGTTAACAAAATGGATCAGTGAGAAACATAAAAGTCCCTATGAAGTGAAATATAACAAAGGTGAAGGAATGTTGCAGGTCTGCACATAGGAAAGGCTATTGAAAGTCATATTCAGGGTAAAACAATCAAGTCCTGAATGCCAATAACTAATTATAAATAATTGATGCTACACTGTGCTATTAAATTTGGTATTCTCTTCCAGGAAACAGAAGCACTGGCAAAGACTCGAACCTCTTGTGGAGAGTTAGACTAAATTATTCTCTGAAATCTTTGACACAGCACATTGAGAGGAAAGGGACATTTGCTCATCTACCTATTAAGCCACAGGCCTTGGAATAATGTCCCTCTATTCTATAGTACAGACAGAAGGTTTGATATGATTGAATTTTAAATGAAAGACATCCTTCAAAAAGACAGACTACATAATGGAAAGCAGTTAGAGTTGAAAATAGGCTATAAAAATGAGGTGTTGGCTTCTGGAAATAGCATCTGGAACTGTTGATGCTTAGGATGTCTCCAAAGCTCTGCTTAGAGCTTGAAAAACAAATGTGACCCAGAGAAATCTTTGGTAGAATTTCTATCTAAGGTAGAAAGAGAAGCTCTATTTATAACTCTAATAACATTGATAATCATAAAGCAAAAATCATTACACAAACACACACACACACACACACACACACACATATTTTAGGTACTTAGTAAAATTCAGGCTTTGTTCCAGGTGCCTACAATTTCAACAAAAGATTGAAACAAGTTATTGTATGATAAGAACAAGAACTAAAGTGTGATTAAAGAGGGAATGGACAATAATGAGCTAGGAGGGACTGATAGGGTAGAAGAATGGATATAAGGGGGGAACAAATTATTAAATTAATTCATAATAACATCCATGTGCTCTTAGATTATTGCATCTTTTAATCCTCATTATAGAAGCTTCTAGCAGTACATGGTGATTAACACAGACACCCATTACTTGTCAAGTTCTAAGAGTGAGTCAATGGAATGTTTACTCTTAAATAGGCCATTTATATCATATCCTCTTTTCTCATGGCTTATGGATCATTGTATAAGAGATAGACAGAAAGATTATACATGCGCAAGGTGGTGGATGAATACAATAAATTAGTTTTTCTAGAACTAAGAAGGTGACCTCATCACTATTGTCACAGCATGAATAAGCTCTGCCCAACTGCAAACCAGAAAAATATCTCATCATAGAATGAGGGGGTAGGCATGAATTTCTAGTCTTTATCCAAGGAGCTGGTGGTAATGGGTAAGTGACGGTAAGGAAAGAGTCAGTTTTATTTAAGAATATTCACTTTAGTAGGTTGACAATACTTTAGGTCTTTACCATTTAACAATGAATTGGCTTTAAATAAAAGAAGACACAAAGTTTGGTAGTTTCAAAGTCAGGTGGAATAGGGAGGAGTTGGGGGAGAAGTTAATGTGAACCAAATATAGGAGCTTCTTAGGGAGTTAACAAAATATTGCCTTTGGGAATGTAAGGAATACTAGTAGAAATGCTCCCTGAAAACAGAGTAACTGATATTGAAAAGGCAAAGACCATGAAGATATATATATATATATATATATATATATATCCCTCACAATGAATGGATCATAAGGTGCAAGCAGACAGTGACTTGTCAGTAATTGGACAGGTAGCATGGGAAACCTGCGTGTGTAGCAGAACTATCACTTAGTTACTAAAATTTTAGTAATTTGACATCAGTTTTAAATTTTGGATAGATAGATAGATAGATAGATAGATAGATAGATAGATAGATAGATAGAGAGTAGACAGACCATGTAGCACTTGCTTTGGCATTTTGTGTTTTGTGTTTTTTTGTTTTTGGTCAACTTTAATTTTGTTTAATTATATTATCATAGATTTTTAAATATAACCTCATAACAGAAACATGATGCCAATTGGTACCAAATGAAAAGTAACTTATTATACCTCAAAATATGTCAAATAACTAGAAGTAAGGGTCTACTAATTGTAGGATAAAAACAGCATATATACCAGTAATTCCTTTAGAAAGCCACAGATGGGAAATGAAATCCACATGGTAGAGACAATAATGAATCTTTGGTGTGAATGCTTCTGAAACACCAATATTTGAACAAAGACATTCAGATTCCAAATATGCCAAGAAGTTTAACTTAAGGCCATAATGAATTATATAGAACTTGGAACATTAGGCGTTTAGACTACAAAAATATGTGAGGTACTAATTAATTAATAAGCAGATGGGTAAGAAGTTAGAATAGGTAATCAATACTATCAAAAATGTTGACTTTACATTTTTATTTTTTCTCTCTCATTTCCCCAATTTATACTTCTCTTTTTCTCCCACTCTTTAGACTTCCTTTTATTACTATCAGTTTTTCATATTTTATTTGCATTTATGTGAATATATTCTTTCTTATGTGAATATATTCTTTCATATATATTATGGAAAATGCTTCTTTCCATGCACCAGATATTTTCAAACATCCAATAACATATATATATATATATATATATATATATATATATATATATATATGCAGAAATAGCACTGCTGGTGACAAATATCTCCATGGAGATAATTTCACTTTCCACTTTCTTGTCTAAAGCCTCAGGGCTGAGGTTGAGCTGAACTGAGTCATCATTAAGTGCATGCACCTTGCAACCTGCATGTAAATTTATACTATTATCTGAATGTGCATTTTCCACTCAGGTTCACAAGTCAACTTATCTCTAAGGTGACTGCAATGTGAGAAAGTGGAGTATAGGGAGGTTATCAGTTCTTAGGAAATAGGTAGATTATTTATGAGTGCTCATGAAATAGAACCCAATGAGAGCAAGTTGGCTTACCCTCCATTTGTACTCACAGAGGAGGTCATTGTTCATGCAGAAGGGAACAGACTCTCACAGAACACCAAACTGATTTTAAACAATAACTCCCACTTCAAAACTATGATAAATGATATTATATGGTTTATAAGGCACATAATTTATGGTCTTGCTCAGAGAAGACCCTATTCCACGACTATCTGTGCTAGGATCCTCCTGAAGAGAGCTAGACTCCAAGGAGTGCTGACAGCACAGGTAGACCACCACTTCTGCTCAGAGGGACCCTGAGCCATCAGGACACAGGAACCAAGGAACAGTCTGGGATAAGATCCTTCTAGTTGCCATCTGTCCCTAGAGCTGTGCCACAGCTTTCTATACCCAAGTCCCATTGAAAGAGAGGTCTCCCAAGAGTGCTGACACTCAGGCTTATAGGAGGGTCAAGACACTGTCAAGGACAGCAAGATCAGCTAACACCACAGATAAGCAGATGATGGGCAGCGATTTTAAGAATATATGCAACAGAAACCAAGGCCACTTGGCCTTATCAGAACCCAGTTTTCCCACTACAGGAAGTCCTAGACACCACAATACACCAAAAAAGCAAGTTCTGAATTAAAATCAAATATCATGTTAATGTTAGAGGACTTTAAGAATATAACTCCCTTAAAGAAATTCAGAACAACATAGGTGTTGTGGTTTGCCCTGGAGTTATCTGTACCTTGATGCCAATTCCATTGCCCCAAGGACAGCTGCCCAGTCTCTAAATAGGACTCAGGTGACTTCACCAGAACCTTCTCCCTATCAAATTTGTAGAATACAGGTGGGGGCAGGTACAGGATAGAAGGAGGCCTGTCATTGGAGGAGAAAGAAGGATGGGCAGGAGAGAAGTTTGAAGGAAGAGCAGGAGACTGGAACAGAAAGGAGGAAGAGAGAGGAGGGAGAGACAGACAGAGAGAGAGAGAGAGAGAGAGAGAGAGAGAGAGAGAGAGAGAGAGAGAGAGAAGCTGTGGCAGGACAATATGGTGGGTGAAGTTAGGATTCCATGCTGTACCTTTACAGGTTGTTATAAATGTTTTTAAGGGATGAATGAGTATTGGGCTTGTATGTTTAGGTAGAAAATTATATCTTATCAATTGGACCAAAGGTTATTGTGTTGTGTGTTCTTTCATGTAGTGATTTAAATGTAAGAAAGTGTGCAGCAGCTGGTCTGGGCTGCCACCGAGTTGGGATGTGTGTTTCTGGTATGGAAAGGGGCCTTGGGAACTAGATAGGTAAAGAAATTGCTGCCAGGATCAGAGAGAGGCCTTTGGCTGTGTGATATGAGATGGAGCAGAGCGGGTGAGAGGCTTTGCTGACTGACAATTAAGATACAGCAGATATCTTGGGGCACTGTGGTGCCAGACCTAGTGGGGATAAAAGACAACCATATTATTTTTATTTTTTATATTTTTACAACAACACACAGATAAACAGAAGCCTTTAAAGAGGAAACACAAAAATTCCCTTAAAGAATTACAGGAGAACACAACCAAAGAGGTGAGGGAATTGAACAAAACCATCAAGGACCTAAAAATAAAAATATAAACAATAATGATGTCAAAAAAATAGACAATCCTGGAGATAGAAAACCTAGGAAAGAGATCAGGAGTCATAGACACAAGCTTCACCAACAGAATACAAGATTAGAAGAGAGAATCTCAGGAGCAGAAGATGACATAGAAAACATTGACACAACAGCGAAAGGAAATGGAAATCCCAAAAAGCTCCTAGCCCAAAACATACAGGAAATCCAGGACATAATGAGAAGATCAAATCTAAGGATAATAGGTATAGAAGAGAATGAAGAATCCCAACATAAAGTGCCAGTACATATCCTCAACAAAATTATAGAAGAACACTTCACTAACTGAAAGAAAGAAATGCCCATAAACATAAAAGAATCCTACAGAACTCCAAATAGATTTTACCAGAAAAGAAATTCCTCCTGTCACATAATAGTCAAAACACCAAATGCACAAAAGAAGACAGAATATTAAAAGCAATAGGGGAAAAAGGTCAAGTAACATATACAGGTAGACCTATCAGAATTAAACCAGACTTCTCACCAAAGACTATGAAAGCCAGAAGATCCTGGGCAGATGTCATACAGACACTAAAAGAACACAAATGCCAGTCCAGGTTACTCTATCCATCAAAACTCTCTACTACCTTAGATGGAGAAACCAAGATATTCCATGACAAAATCAAATTTATACAATATCTTTCCACAAATCGATTCATACAAAGGATTGTAGATGGAAACCTACAACACAAGGAGTGAAAAGCAAGAATGTAATCTTTTTTAACAAAAACAAAAGAAGATAGCAACAAAAACAAAATTCCACCTCTAAAAACAAAAATAATAGGAAACAATATTCATTGGTCCATAATATCTCTCAACATCAATGGGCTCAATTCTCCAATAAAAGACATAGAATAACAGACTAGATATGTAAACAGAACCCAGCATTTTTCTGCATACAGGAAGCCTACCTATAACAAAGACAGATATCTTCCTCTAAGTAAAAGGTTGGGAAAAATTTTCCAAGCAAATGATCCCAAGAAACGAGCTGGAGTAGCCATTTTATTTATGTATTTATTTTTTGAGTAGCCATTCTAATATCGATTAAAATAGACTTATTTAAAAGATAAGGAAGAATATTTCATGCTCATCAAAGAAAAATCAATCAAGAGGAACTCTCAATTCTGAATATCTATGCTCCAAATGTAAGAGAACCCATATTCATAAAGGAAACTTTACAAAATCTCAAAGAAAACACTGCACTTCACAAAATAATAGTGTAAGAGTTAATAGCCCACTCTTATCAATGGAGAGATCACAGAAACAGAAACTAAACACTAACACAGTAAAACTAATGGAAATAATGAAGAAATAGATTTAAGCAAAAATTTACCATATAATTAGTCACAAAACAGGCCAGAATAGATGCAGAAGATGGAAATAATATCATGCATACTATCAGATCACCACAGAGTGAGACTAGTGTTCAGTAACAACAAAAACAACAGTAAGCTGAACAATGCTCTACTCCATGATGACATGGTCAAGGAAGAAATAAAGATAGAAATTAAAGACTTTTTAGAAATTAATGAAAATGAAGGCACAGCATACCCAAACTTACAGGACAAAATGAAAACAGTGCTAAGAGAAAAACTCATAGCTTTGAGTAGCTCCAAAAAGAAAATGGAGAATGCAGACACTAGCAGCTTGAGAGCACTCCTGAAAGCTATAGAACACAAAGAAGCAAATATATACAAGAGGAGTAGAAGGAAAGAAATAATCAAACTCAGGACTGAAATCAAGCAAGTAGAAACAAAAGGAAATGGACAAAGAATCAACAAAATCAGGAGATATTTCCTTGAGAAAATCAACAAGTTAGATAAACCTTAGCCAGACTAACCAGAGGGCACAAAGACAGTATCCAAATTAACAAAGTAAGAAATAAAAAGGACACATAACAACAGAAACTGAGGAAATTAAATAAAATCAGATCCATTATAAAAGCCTATACTCAACAAAACTGAAAAACTTGGATGAAATGGACAATTTTCTAGACAGATATAAGGTACCAAAGTTAAATTAGGATCATATAAATCATCTGAACATTCCCATAACTCCTAGAGCAATAGAAGCAGTCATTAAAAATCTCCCAAACAAAAAGCCCAGTCCGGATGTGTTCAGTGCAGAATTCTATCAAACCTTCAAAGAAGACCTAATACCAATACTCTTCAAAAAATTTGACAAAATAGAAACAGAAGGAACACTGCCCAATTCCTCTATGAAGTCACAATTACACTTAAAACTAAACCACACAAAGACCAAACAAAGAAAGAGAACTTCAGACCAATTTCCCGTAGGAATATTGATTCCAAAATACTCAATAAAATTCTCCCAAACTGAATCTAAGTACACATCAAAACCATCATCCATCATGATCAAGTAGGCTTCGTTCTAGGGATGCAGGGATGGATCGATATAGGGAAATCCATCAATGTAGTCTTCAATAAAAAAAAAAAAAAACTCAAAGAAAAAAATCATGTGATCATTTTATTAGAGACTGAGAAAGTATTTGACAAAATTCAACATCCTTTAATGATAAAAGTTCTGGAAAGATGAAGAATTCAAGGCCCATAACTAAACATAGTAAGAGCAATATACAGCAAACCAGTAACTAACATTAAACTAAATGGAGAGAAACTTGAAACAATCCCACTAAAATCAGGGAATAGACAAGGTTGCCTACTCTCTGCTTACTTATTCAATATAGTACTCAAAGTCCTAGCTAGAGCAATGAGCATTCAGACAATGAAAGTGGTCAAAGAGTTACAAATAGGAAATGAAGAAGTAAAAATATCACTATTTGCAGATGATATAATAGTATAGTTAAGTGACCCCAAAAGTACCATCAGAGAACTCCTAAGCCTGATTAACAACTTCAGCAAAATGGCTGAGTACAAAATTAATTTACAGGCTGAGAAAGAAATTAGGGAAATGGCATCCTTCACAATACTCGCAAATTATATAAAATACCTCTGTGTGACCTTAACCAAGCAAATGAAAGATCTGCATGATAAGCAAGTCAAATCTCTGAATTAAGAAATTGAAGATTATTTCAGAGGATGGAAATATCTCCCATGCTCATGGATTGGCAGCATTAATATAGTCAAATTGCCATCTTGCCAAAAGCAATCCACAGATTCATGCAATCCCATTCAAATTTCCAACTTATTTCTTCATAGCATTAGGAAGAAAAATTTTCAAATTCATATGAAATAACAAAAAACCCAGGATAGCGAAAACTATCCTCAACAATAAAAGATCTTCTGGTGGAATCACCATCCCTAACTCAAGCTGTATTACAGAACAATACAGTGATAAAAACTGTATGGTATTGGTACTGAGATAGGCAACTAGATCAATAGAATAGAATTGAAGACCCAGAAATGAACACACATACTTAGGGTCACTTGATCTTTGACAAATGAGCTAAAAATCCCAGCCAATATAAAATAAGACAGCATTTTCAACAAATGGTGCTGGTTCAACTGGAAGGCAACATGTAGAAGAATGCAAATCAACACATTCTAATTTCTCTGTACAAAGCTCGAGTCCAAATGGATCAACAGCCTTTACATAGAACCAGATCCACTCAATCTAATAGAAAAAAACTGGAGAAGAGTCTCAGTCACATGGGCCCTGGGGAAAATTTCCTGAACAAAACACCAATGGCTTATGCTTTAAAATCGGGAATCGACAAGTGGGATCTCATATAACAGCAAAGCTTTTGTAAGGCAAAGGATATTGTCATTAGGACAAAATTGCAACCAACAGATTGGGAAAAGATCTTTAACAATCCTACATCTGATAGAGGGCTAATATCCAAAATATACAAAGAACTCAAGAAGTTAGACTCCAGAGAGCAAAATAAAGCTATTAAAAATGGGATACAGAACTAAGCAAAGAATTCTCAGATGAAGAATATCGAATGGCTGAGAAGCACCTTAGTCATCAGGGAACATCCTTAGTCATCAGGGAAATGCAAATCAAAACAACCCTGAGATTCCACCTCACACCAATCAGAATGGCTAAGATAAAAAACTCAGGAGACAACAGATGCTGGTGAGGATGTGGAGAAAGAGGAACACTCCTCCACTGTTGGTGGGAGTGCAGGCTGGTATAACCACTATGAAAATCAGTCTGGAGGTTCTTCAGAAAACTGGACATTCTACAACCTGAGGACCCAGCTATACCTCTCCTGGGCATATACCCAAATGATGCTCCAATATACAACAAAGACACATGCTCCACTATGTTCATAGCAATTTTATTTGTAATAGCCAGAAGCTAGAAAGAACCCAGATGCTCTTCAGCAGAAGAATAGACATAGAAAACCAGGTACACATACACAATGGAGTATTACTCAGCTATGAAAATCAATGACTTCATGAAATTCATAGGCAAATGGATGGGACTAGAAAATATCATCCTGAGTGAGGTAACCCAGTCTCAAAAAAACACACATGGTGTGCACTCACTGATAAGTGGATATTAGACCAAAAGCTCAATTTACCCAATATACAATCCACAGACCACATGAAACTCAAGTAGAAGAATGACCTAAGTGCAGATGCTTCAGTCCTTCTTAAAAGGGGAAACAAAAACATTCATAGAAGGACATATGGAGACAAAGTTTGGAGCAGAGACTGAAGGAGTGGCCATTCAGAGCCTGCTCCACCTGGAGTTCCAGCCCATATACATCCATCCACTAAACCCAGACAATATTGCTGATACCAAGAAGTGCATCCTGACAGGAGCCTCATAATGCTGTGTCCTGATAGGCTCTGCCAGAGCATGACAAATATATAAGTGAATACTAGTAGCCATTGAACTGAATACGGGGTCCCCATCGGAGGAGTTAGAGAAAGGATTCAATGAGCTGAAGGGTTTTGCAACCCCATAAGAACAACAGTACCATCCAACTAGAGTTCTCAGGGACTGAACCACCATCCAAAGAATGCACTTGGACAGACCCGTGGCTCCAGCTGCATATGTAGCAGAGGGTGGCCTTGTTGTGCACCAAAGGGAGGAAAAACCCTTGGTCTTTTCAAGGCCAGATCCCCCCAGTGTAGGGGAATGTCAGGGTGGGGAGTCAGGAAGGGGTGGTTGGATGGATAGGTGAACGCCCTTATCGAAGAAGGGGAAGGAGGAGATATACTAGGGTGTTAATGGATGGGAAACAAGGAAAAAGGATAACATTTGGAATGTAAATTTAAAAAAATCCATTAAAAAGTTAAAAAACATTGCTAGTCTAGGTCTGTCATATTAACATTAATCCAAAAGACGGCCGTCATTTTTCATAATTAAAATTTACAACAAAATTATTGAATTTACTTTTAAGATAAACAAATTTTACAGAATAAAAATAACACACTGGATCATGAGAAAAAAGAAATTTTGTTGTTAACATACATCATAAGCCATGGTAGATGGTTTTGAAAATGTTGCTTTTCAAAATTGCTTAGGCTTTTCCCAAATCATGTAGACTATGAAATGATTAAGAAAATCTATTTCAATATTGTTGAAACCTAATCTTCAATGTCAGGTTCTTTATTCCTATCTGGACTGCAGGCTAAGATCTCAAATGTTTAAGATTTTCCTGTTAAGAAGTTATTCAGGGTCGAAGAGGCTTTCTACCTGTGGGCCAAAATGAAGAGAAGAAGGAGACCAAGCAAGATTCTGTTGTCAAGGTCTCGTTTATTGAGAGGAATTACAGCATTTAAAGCCTGAGGCAGGAAATCAGGAACTGAAGCTTAGGGGGGGGAGTTTGGGAAGTGCCCAAGGATATAAGTGAATCACTACAATGCAAGATATCCTCCTATAACAAAAGGCAACAGTTCTTTCCCGGGGACATGTTCTTTTCGAACCCTTCTCAGGAATCTGCTCAGGGACACTGTTTTGCTCAGGCTGAAACAGATCTTCCTGGGAGAGGCTCTTAGTTCAACAACCTCAAGTCTGTATGGCAGTCAATTCAAGGTTAAACCTCTGTGGCCATGCAGCCCAGAGTCAAGTAGCCACCTTGAGCTAAGCAGTCACTAAGCAGCTAGGCCCAAATCCAATACGGCTCACTGCATGACTCCCTTCACACTTTTCATAGTGTATGTTCAAGTTTAAACAAAGACTGAATACTAAAGTAATTTTTTAAGGGTCATGAATTTGATTGAGATTAGAGGTAATATCCATGAGTATCAGCATGAATGTGTGAATACAAAGAATGAGAAATTTTAGATGACATCAGTACTCTGAAATATTAAAAAAAAGAAGAGAAACAAAACATCTAGAGAAGATATTGGACACAATGAAAAATCATAAACTGGCAAGATCTACCCAAAATTCGCAGTTTTAAACTCCAGCAGGGTTACTGATTCAATAAACAAGCTTACACTGAAATTAACATGAGCAAAAAATCTTTAATTTAGACTATGAAATGCAGAAAATTTATAACGAAGGCTGAAAATCTAGGGCAAAATTTTCTTGGTTGTGCATCCCAAAGTAAAGGATAAAACCCTATTGCTAAAGATATGGCAAACATTGTATATAAGACTTAACGTGATCAAGCTGAAGCCGAGATGGAAACATCCACTTTGTTGTCTGTCAAGAGTGCTAAAACGTGCTATGCGAGATACACTGAGAAAAATGCTATCAACATCTTGCACAGCTATGCAGTGTAAGTTATTCCACTTGTTAGTGACACAGATGTTTAGTGTATAACCAGGAACTTAATTAGATTAGCGACCCACTCAATTAGAAAGTATTCATGGCTTGTACTGTAAACTAGCTGGAAAGCTGTAATCTGGGGAGGTCACAGACCCTAGAAGGACATGTGTTTCTGATGTGTTCCTAAATGAGTATATGTAGTTTAACTGCCTTCTAAATAATTATGTTTCTTCTAATGAATTAGTGTTGCTCTTATCTATGGTCAGAGAAACTTTTTTGTTTCTTTGCAATGGCAGTAACTGAGAATAAATGACTGTTAAATAGGTAACATCTAAAGGGACACCTATCTATATGACCTTAAAAGGCCCATAGGACATTACAAAAGGAGAGATGACACAAAGATTGCAAGAGTTGGAAAAAGGAGAGGAATATTTTGTAACACTAATTTTAGCTTTGATTTGGCCATAACAGTCTCAAGTACTGAGTGATTGTGCCTGCCTGCCTGAGACATCAACGTATACACTAAAATGATGTGAAAGCAGGAGGACTTGATGGGAGAAGGGGGTCATCAGGTGTTTAAGACAGTTGAGAATAGTCATTGGAGAGAAGAGTAAATATCACAATTCACTTGATACATGTTTGAAATTGATAAAAAGAAAGTAAGAAAGAAAGAAAAGAGAAGAAAATAAAAATTAAAAAAAAATCTAGGTAATAAAAGCCAGAACATTATAGTCTAAGTTTACAGAAAAACACCTAATTTACTTTTAAATTTTAAGTTGAATTGGTTTTCATGTAAATCTGCCAAACATATAAAGTGCCATTTTGGTGTATTAAAGGTGCATTTTCGTATATATTTATACATCAATTTAAACATGTCCAAATCCTCAAACATGTATGTTTATGATGAAATCTTTTGAAGCTTTCCCTTTAGCTATTTGAAAGGAAACATTTATTGTTTTTTGCACTAGCAGCCCATAGAGCAATAGCACACTGGAATTTCTGGTCATTGTTCCTCTTACTGTGATGTGCATATTAATACTCACTGATAAACCTTGCCAGATTTTTCCCCATGTTTCTGCCCGCAGCTTCTGGTAACCCACAATTCCACTCTCCACTTCTGATGAAACAGCTTTTCCTTTACTCCACATGTAAGTGATTGCCATACCTGTCTGTTCTCATCGTCATCCTGTTGTGTTAATGGGGAGGATTTCATTTCATTGTATATTTGTACGACATTATCTCCATCCATTTATCAACTGACACACATTTAGATGTTTCTGTTTATTAGCTATTGTGCATATACCATATGTTTGGAAGGGCAGATGTTTCTTGCAAATACTGATTTTTATTTCTAAGCAAGGAATATGGATTACTAGACCACATAACCATAACATATGTTTGTTGATTGATGGTTCAAGTAGTTCCTCATAACATATAAGAGATTTTGTTCACTCATTAACTGCCTATCCTTCATTTTAAAATAATTTTTATTAATTCTGATTATTGATGGCATCATAGAAACCTTTTATATGCAAAGCCATGTCACCTGCAAATAGCGTTTTAAATTTTGTCTTTGATATTTTTGGTCGTGAGCCTAGCCTTTAATGGCTGAGCCATTTCTCCAGCCCTATTAAAAATGGGGTTCAGAGCTAAACAAAGAATTCACAGCTGAGGTATGCCAAATGGCTGAGAAACACCTAAAGAAATGTTCAAAATCTTTAGTCATAAGGGAAATGCAAATAAAAGCAACCCTGAGATTTCACCTCACATCAGTGAGGATGGCTAAGATCAAAAACTCAGGTGGCAGCAGATGCTGGCGAGGATGCGGAGAAAGAGGAACACTCCTCCATTGTTGGTGGGATTGCAGACTAGTACAACTATTCTGGAAATCAGTCTGGAGGTTCCTCAGAAAATTGGACATTGAACTGCCTGAGGATCCAGCTATACCTCTCTTGGGCATATACCCAAAAGATGCCCCATCATATAAAAAAGACACATGCTCCACTATGTTCATCGCAGCCTTATTTATAATAGCCAGAAGCTGGAAAGAACCCAGATGCCCTTCAACAGAGGAATGGATACAGAAAATGTGGTACATCTACACAATGGAACATTACTCAGCTATCAAAAACAATGACTTTATGAAATTCGTAGGCAAATGGATGGAACTGGAAAATATCATCCTGAGTGAGGTAACCCAATAACAGAAAAACACACATGGTATGCACTCATTGATAAGTTGATATTAGCCCAAATGCTTGAATTTCCCTAGATGCAGAGAACACATGAAATTCAAGAAGGATGACCAAAATGCGAATGTTTCACTCCTTCTTTAAAAGGGGAACAAGAATACCTTTGGGAGAAATAGGGAGGCAATGTTTAGAACAGAGGCAGAAGGAACACCCATTCAGAGCCTGTCCCACATGTGGCATATATATACAGACTCCAAACTAGACAAGATGGATGAAGCAAAGAAGTACAGGCCAACAGGAACCGGATGTAGATCTGTCCTGAGAGAAACAGCCAGAATACAGCAAATATATAGGCGAATGCCAGCAGCAAACTACTGAACTGAGAACGGGACCCCCGTTGAAGGAATCAGAGAAAGGACTGGAAGAGCTTGAAGGGGCTCGAGACCCATATGAAAAACAATGCCAACCAACCAGAGCTTCCAGGGACTAAGCCACTACCTAAAGACTATGTATGGACTGACCCTGGGCTCCAACCTCATAGGTAGCAATAAATAGCCTAGTAAGAGCACCAGTGGAAGGGGAAGCCCTTGGTCCTGCCAAGACTGAACCCCCAGTGAATGTGATTGTTGAGGGGAGGGCGGTAATGGGGGGAGGATGGGGAGGGCAACACCTGTATAGAAGGGGAGGGGAAGGGGTTATGGGGATGTTGGCCTGGAAACCAGGCAAGGGAATAACAATCAAAATGTAAGTAAGAAATACCCAAGTTAATAAAGATGAAAAAAATTTATCTCACATTACATGTAATTTGTATGATTGTCATGGCTAAGGGTTCTAGATATTTGATAACTTAAGTTAATAAGAGTGAACAGCCCTTTATTTTTTCTCTTTTAGGGAGAGAACTTTTAGCTTTTCCACCAGAAATCCAGTTATTGACTATTTTATCAGGAATTGCTTTTGTTGGAATTTATTTCTGTACACTTTCTCTTTCACACCGCTTTCTGCTCATCATAGAATATTCAATTTAATCAAATGTCTCAATACATATTTTAAAAATTAACAGATTAATTTCCCCTTTGTTATTTGGATATATTCAACCATCTTTGTATCCCTGTGATGATTCCCAACTGAAGAATCTATTAATTTATTGGCAAACTCAGTTTGCAAGTATTTTATTTGAGCAATTTTTCATATGCTCACCATGGTTCTTCTCATTTTGTTGATGTTGAGTTTTGGTGTCAGGGTTATGTTGTCATCTTAGAAAGTGAAGATTCCCTCCAGCTACATTTTGGTAACATGAACATAATTGGTATTACTTCTTTAATTGTACCTTTTAATCACATAGTGAAACCATCTAGTGCCAGGCTTTTCTTTTGATGCGGACATTTGTTACTGGTTCAAGTAACTTTTCTTGTTATTGACCTTTCTAGTCCTCCATCTCTTTATGATTCAGTCTTAATGTACTTTATGAGCCCAAGAAGTACACATTTATTTTATCGTAAAATTTTGGCATATATTTCATTTATAATACTCCTTCAAGTTTCTGTTGGCAATGCCTCCCTAGATATCTTTGATTTTATTTGACTCTGTTCTATTTTTGCTTAATCTAAGTGTATTTGTTGATTTTGTTTATATTTTCAAGAGATAGCTATTAATTTTGTTGCAAAACTCATTGTAGATTTTAATTTTATGCTCATTAATTTATCTTCTTACCTTTGCTATTTCTTTTTTTTCCTTTTTTTGTCGTATATATAGAGTTGCAGTAACAATAAAAACTCTGCAGAACCTGTCCCTGCACATACTCTGGAGGTCTGGTCCCTCCCTAGTTCCGGTTCCAGCAGGCCATTAGAGCAAGCTCTAATTTTTTTCGGTGGCTCCATGCTGCCCCCAAATATTCTCTGATGTAGGCAGGTCGCTGCCACACCAGTTTCATACAGAGACTGTCTATCTCACAGCTCGCTTACTATGGATTCTTCATCTTTCTAACATCCACTCCATAACAGTTATGGTATAAACTCCCAACAACCCATTAAAATTAGAACTCAACAAACTGTAACGGAACAATCAGATTTATATGTTAAATTCTCAGTCCACAATACGTCTATAGAATAAACTTACAACCAATTGATATGGATATAAACCACCCACCTAGATAAGATAAATTTGCCTACAGAAATCTATCCATTTGTCTGCAAAATTAATTAATAGCTGAGCAGTACTCCATTGTGTAAATGAACCACAGTTTCTGTATCCATTCTTCTGTTGTGGGACATGTGGGCCTACTAAGGATATAAACTTTTAAAAAGTTACCTTATTATTGTTTGAAGGTTTCATAGATACATATAATAAGGCTTTTTCCAAATTCATCAGCACTCTTCTCTAATTTTTTATTCTTCTCCACTCTCAATTTTCCCTGTTGACTCACATTCTCTGTGTTAAACCCATGTATCCAGAGTGCTGACAGGATGTGCATGGGTATGGGACCATTAACTGGAACCTGAGTGACCTCCTGGGATCTGAATCCCTGAAGACAAATGACTCCTCATTCTCCTGATTACCAATTGTCAGTAATTTTTCAGGGAGCAGAGAAGTTTTCTAAGCTCATTCCCTTCCTATGCTGTAATTTTGGCTGGTTTGGTCCTGTAAATCCAGTTACAGTCATTGTGAACAAAGGCCCTCTCGTGTCTAGAAAATATATTTTCATTAACTCTAGCTTTTATAATCTTCTGCATTCTCTTTTATAATGATCTCTGAGCTTTGTAGGGACCAGATGGATCTAGATGTCTCACTTAGGGATGAACATTTCACAGTCTCCTCTTCTCCACACCCTGACCAATTGTGGGGTTTTATATAATTTATGTTTTAGCCCTTATTTTTAAGTGAGAATTGATTTTTCCATCCAATATATTCTGATTGTGGTTTCTCCCAACTCTTCCCTGATCCCCTGCCACTATCTTTTCCACTCATTCAAATTCATATCTCTCTTTCAATTATCAGTAGAAAACATAAACGAGAAGAAAAAAATTAAAAGATGGGACAAAGCAAATAGAATAAAATGAGCCTAGATAAAAACATAAGAAACACATCCATTTACACAAAAATCTCATTTAAAAAACACACAATTGGAAACTATAAATACAAGGAAAATCTTTGTAAGGTTGAAACAAATGGGAGGACAAAGTATGTTGGTGAAAAATACCTCCAAATAGCCACTGGACATCATCTGCTGCTGGACATCTACTGCTGGACATCTACTGCCTGCTCCTAGCTGTGTTTTGTAAACCCAATGATAGTGCATTAGAAAACAGTGATGTAACTTTTTGAGTATTTTATACTTGAGCTAACTTCTTGGTTATGGGTGGATACTTGTGTGCACTTCCCCTCTCCATGCTGGAACCCCATCTGGATTAGGCCTGTGCAGGCTTTGAGCATGCTGCCACAGTCCCTGTAGGTACCACATCAGCCCAGTATCCTCCAGAATATCTTGTTTCCTTGGTGACTTCCATCTCGACTAGTTCTTACAATCTTTCTCTTTCTTCTTCTGAATGGTTCTTGAGATATGTGGGAAAAGATTTGATAGGTATGTCCCATTTAGGACTCAGTTCCAAAGGTTCCTCATTTGCCACACACTGCCCATTTGTAGATTGCGGTGTTTGTTTCCATCTACTGCCGGAGGGAGGTTTGCACTGTGGGACTCTGTATAAATTTCCATCTGCTACAAAAAGAAGCTTCCCTAATAAAGGTTGTGAGATGCTCTAATCTATGGATGTAAAGATTAGCATGTAAGCAGAAATTTAATGCTATGTCCATTTAGCAGAATAATGGTAGCAGCTTCTGCAAAGTGTCTATACCTACACACCCACGAGTTCTTGTCTTCATTGATGACAGAGAGTATAAACTCCATCTTGTGGGTTGGGCCTTAAATCACATAAGAAGATGGTATTCCCATAGTATTTTTTCACCATTGCATCATGGGTTCTATCTTTCCAGGTCAGTTATTACCATAGCTTGACGAGTTCCCAGCTAGTATAGCAGTTGATTACTTGATTCACCAGTAGCATTCTTGTCAACTAACAGCACTGTCAACGTTATCCTGTAAGAATGAAGCTTTTGGTTCAATGCCAGCTTGATTTCTCCATATTCTCTTATTAAATATGTGGTATCTTTAGAAAAATGGGGTGTGTGATGGGATAATGAAATATGGATGATTAATTGGTGTGGAATATGTTTGGGTAGAGAGAAGGAGGGAGAATGAGCAGGAATAGCAAACACTTAGGACCTCTGAGAAAACATATGGAAATCCATCAGTGTAAATTTCTGTTAAAACATATGCCATACATACCATATAAAGGAAAGGCCATCCAGAGACTGCCCCACTTGGGGATCCATCTCATATACAGACACCAAACCCAGACACTATTGTGGGTGTCAAGAAGTGATTGCTGACAGGCTTCTGATATGGAAGTCTCCTGAGAGGCTCTGCCAGAGTCTTACTGATACAAAATAAAATGCTTGCAGCTAACCATCAGACTCAGCAGGGGACCCCAGTGGAGGAGTTAGAGCGAGGACTGAAGGAACTGAAGGGGTTTGCAACCCACAGGAAGAACAATACCAACCACACCAGAGCTCCCAGACACTAAACCACCAACTAAAGAGTACACATGGAGGGGCCCATGACTCCAGCAGCATATGTAGCAGAGAACATCAATGGGAGGAAAGGCCCTTTGTCATGTGTATGCTCAATATTCCAGTGTAGGGTTCATGGGATAGGGGTTTTCCAGAGGAGAAACCAGAAAAGGGTCCAACATTTAAAATACAAATAAATAAAATATCCAATAAAAAAGAGTTTAAATTAAGGTACTTCCTTTCTTAAATAGCATAGGCTATAAGCAAAATGTCAGGCTTTGGCTAATTATTGTGGATTTATTGCTAAATGAGCCTCTAGAACTTCGAAATCCACAAGCTGTTGCCATTGCCTTTGGTTATCATCAAGAACTTGATGGTAAAAGATACCTATTTTCTTTTTGAAATCGTTTGAATATTTGAGATTTTAATGTAACAACATATTTTCCCTTTAATTTTCTCACTTTAAACCATCCCACATACACCTTTTAATATGTCTCAAAGTCATAGCTTCTTATTAATTTTACATGTATATATTTATATGTATAAATTCATATATAATCATAACTATAACCTGCCCCAACTCTATAATGTTATTCTCATGTATGTTTTCCGTGCTAACCATTTAGCATTGGGTAAGCTGTTGGTGTACTCTTTTTTGAAGAACATTCTTTCTCCTACTCTCAGCACTCCTTAGTTCCCTGTATTTCTTTGTATGGGCTTTAGAACATCTACTTTCACATGCCTATTTGTGGAGTCATTATTCATTCAGCTCATTCCTACCTTTGGTCTTCGTGTGTATCCTTATACCCACAAATTAACAGAAGTCCTCACCCTACTACAAGGAAATTTCTCTAGGCAACAGGTAAAGAGCCCTACACAAAACCACAAACAATCAAAATGAAAATTGGTGAAACTGGTCACAACAGAGACATCTGAAAAACTTAAGGTTCAAGAAACATTGCAGAAATGGGGTAGGGAGTTTTAAGAGCTTGGGGATCAGGAGTGTTTGTGCATGAGAGTGTGTCATCTAGTGACGTTAGAAGATACACAAAAAACTGTTTCCCCAGCATGACTGCCTACAAGTCACTTTTTCAAATCATGTCCTATGGCAATAAATAAACACCAAAGAAAAGTCACACTGTAAACACAATGGATTTGCTTGCCTTGTCTTTTTGATGCATTTGAAGGGAACCATTTCGGGAACTGTGGAGATAATGAGCACTGCAGGGAATGTCTGAGGGCTCAGGATTTTTCTCAGGACTTCTCTTTGCTTATTTGACAAATAAATGTAAGATGCTGTGAGCGTATTCTATTTACCTAAAGTACAGATGGAAAGGAAAGACGTCACGCAATTTAAAGAAACTTCACAGATTATGTGAGTTGTACTTACCAAGTCATAAATTCCTCTTGCAACATATAGATTAAGATCACTTGAAACTCTTAAGGAGAGTTTGGCTTTGCTATTAAGTAAGAAGTGAATACAGAATTCCTGTGCACAGGTAATGACATTTCTTCAAGTCCAGCATGGAACTAACTGATTCTTTCATTTCTTATTGTTCTCATCAAGTTAGTATTTTGGGTCTTGCTTCTATTTTCAGGTTTTATAGAAGCTAATTTTAAAAGCAGCACTTTTGCTATTTTTTCATGTTAAAAACAATACATTTTCTGTAAGTCTGAAGTTATTTCAAAAGAAAGCATAATGTAAGCACACCTACCTATCTATAAGACAAAGAATACACACTGGATAGCAAAATGGCTAAGAGGATAAAAGTGCTTTCTGCTAAACCTGACAATTCAATTTAATCATAGCAACTCACAAGACAGAACAGAACCTACTTCTTCAGGGTTACCCTGACATTCACAAAGCAAGCACACATATACAAGCACACACAATAAATGAACAAATGTAGTAAAACATATTTGTAAAAAAGAAATCAGTGAAAAATGGTAGAGAAACTTAAGAAGTAACAGCAGTGTAAGACTATCTGTTTAGAATATTTGAGACCCTGCTTGTGCATATTACTAAGTGAAAGGAGCCGTTTTAGAAAATACTTCATACTTTATGGGTGTAATTATGTGACATTATAAAAGGTAAACTTGTGGAAATGAAAAGAATTGGTAGTCGGCAGGAGTTATTGGCAAGGAAGTATCTGGAAATCATGTACCATGGAACAGTGTTTTTATTTTTCTTTCCTTAGTAATATTTATCAATTCTTTGAGATTTTATATAGTGATCATTTTAAATGAAACTAGAATTGTATCATTTCCCCCATTTTTTCTACCAACCCTTCTCTCTTTTTTTCCCTTCAATGCCTCTCATTTGGCCCCTTGCTCTCTCACAAATTTGTGACATTTTCTCTGTTATTACATATACATAGACACATGCGTAAATATAGAAATACAACTTTCACAGTTTGTTTAGGATTACTGTATGCATATGATTTCATAGCTGATCTATTATTGGTATTGAATAACCAATCTATGGGGAAGGCTATTTCTCCTGGTCTCTACATGTTAGCTGTTTATAGTTTCCTGACTAGTGGTAGAGTCTCATGAGATTTCCTCTCTCCAGGCTTGCAATGACTATTGGTGGTTTTCTTTTTTGGATCTTGTTAAGACAGTCATATTGGTGAGGTATTATGGGTAAAGATTGCTTGTCATTTCAAGGATATATAATCCTAGAGCAGTTTTCCTAGCCCTCTGTCCCTTACAGTCTTTCTGTCTCCTTTTCCACCATGCTCTCTGAACATTAGGTGAAGCAGTTGTATTTAGGTGTTATCATTGGCACTGGCTACCCCATGATCAGTTGATTCCTGCATTTTGGTCAGTTGTAGTTTCTGAAGTAGTCTTTATCTGTGGCAAAGAGGATTTTTTTTTATTAGAAGTGAAAGCTCCCCTCATCTGTTGGTATAAAGATTGCAGTTGGAAATTGTGTTAGTTCAGTAATGAAGAAGAAATGGGTTCTCTTCTAAAATCCACGATCTTACCACAGGAAGTTTTAAGTTTCTAGTACCAATGAATCTTGTTTATATAATTGGGTTATTACCCGTTTGATTTGATTATTATCTTTAGGTTGCAAACAAACCTAATACCTTATGGCACTTCCTCAAGGCCAATACCAGAGCTGCTTTGATGTACTAATAAAGATACAGATAAACTGATGTTGTTACTGGCCTAGGCAAGATGCAAATTACTTGCCCAGTGTGGTGCAGCTTGTAAATGATATTATCAAGGCTAAATGGTTCATTCTGGAGAGTTCTTAGAGAAGAGCTGGTGGTAATTTGCCATTCTGAATATGTGGATTTGACAGAGATGAGTATATATTTTTTTGTTTCCTTATAAAAACAGAAAGTTTTAAAACAAATGAAACTTAAACCAAGCACTCAAACACCTTTGGCAGCTCAAAGCCATGGCTTCTCCTGTCCCTTAGGTCTATTCAGCTTTTTAGGATGAATGTTGTGGTTTTTCCCTTCAATCACTTCACAGAAGAGCAGCAAATAAAAAGACAGGAGCCGCTAACAGCAGTTTCAAACCTGTTCTCCCTCACAGAATTTTAGACATATCTATCCCACACTTTCTCCAAATCCACACTTAAATACACATTGTATAGAAAATAAGTAGTCTTAATATTTTCCTTGGATGACATCATTCTCCCTGACAGTTTGAATTCCTCCAGGAAGCATAAGAAGAATAGTAGTGTCACAGTACAGCAGCAAAAAGAAATTAATGCACTGAAGGTTTGACTTTGCCAGAACTTTAAAGATATTTAACATGGATAATCTCATTTATTTTTTTGTTTTTGATAGCATCATTAATATTGTGAGACAATGAGACCAGTAACAAATTCATACAAATATTATATACAACTAAAAATTCATGTGCTCAGTTGAAAAATCACCCTGCTGCTCCACTCTAATTCTGCACACCCCTCCCTTTTATTCCACCTCTCTGCATTACGGTGCGCTGTTCTTCCAGCCAGTGCTGAAGCAGTTAAAACAGCATTATCAAGTCTCCTATTCTATGAATGTGGGAGAAAAACCTTAGGAGAGAACCTGCATTAGTTTTATCGATCTGCTTTTGCAGAATTGAAAACAAAAAGCCATCGTGAAGCACATCAATAGAATTACAGTTTCCCCTCTGAGAACTTACTGCATTGGCGTTTGGATTTGTTCTCATCTAAAGAAGGAGCACGTGCGTGCGCGTGCACACACACACACACACACACACACACACACAAAATTATTATGTGCTAGAATAGACTGGCTCTGATGAATTACTGGCAGCTCCACATATCTTCCTAGTGTTTTGTTGATTTTCTCCACTCATGCTAGCATTACTCATTCTGAGTTTTAACAAATTATAGAGGATTCTTTTATTTATCAATTTATTTTCTCAGTGATAGACACAATAGAAAACGAAAACCATATACAGCTTATAAGTCATTAAGTCAAGCTCTGAGAACTGTGCATATTTCAGAATAAAACCTTTCTTTCCCTTTTCTCTTTCCTATTTAATTTCATCTCAGTTCATAAAAATGTTGGCTATTGTTTATCCCATATCCTAGCTCTGCATGGCAGACACTGAAACGAGAATGGTAAAATATTATTGTATTCAGAGAAGGCACTCTGAAATGTAAAATTACATCAACAAACAAAATAAATAGTATATGTATATATGTCTAAATAATTTACATATTCAAATAGACAAAATAATAAAATTATAGCATCTTCTTAAAATACTTCATAACAAATATCTGCAACGTCAATTTCAGTTTTTTTTCTTCTGAGAAACAATTTCTACAGAAAAGCAGCAATTTACATCTTATCATCTTTAAGTGAATTAAACACTCACATATACTATTCTCTCATGACTTGTGTAAGAAATGTCCATATATCAAAGGCAAAACAATGCAAATAAAGTCAAGGCTGTCTGGAAGGTGTTTTCTATGCCATCGTCTTGTCCTTGGAGGGCATGTCCCTCTGTGCCAAGAGTCAGAACACTGTATGTAGACACTCATTAGAGGCTGTAAAACATGAAGAGCAACACTCTTCTTCCACCTTATTCCTCTTTTGTACAGCTTTCCCATCTTTTTGTGTCTGACGTTTTTTTCTCCTAGTGAAATTCTCAGGTCAGAATTTTCATTTACAGAAAAATGCTGGGATCACATAGAATAAGGCCACTAATCAAGGAACCAACCCAAATGATGTAGGCATTCCTACTTTGTGAGTCTTACTGTGTCCACAAGAGATGGTGGGAGCATTATTGATGACGTAGATAAGATACAGATATGTAGAATGATGCCATAAAAATTTTTAAAAAATATTTATTTTTCATTGCTCTAAGCCACTATATTTTGAGAATTTGAGTAGAATTGAGAGACATGCCCTGCTTAGCTTCTCTCTATTCAATAGGGTTATTTTAAACAGTTAGTGAGCAGTTGTGAGAAAGGGCATGAATCGCTAAGTTCTCCCAAGTTGGCCTTTCTTGTGGAACAGCGATCAGATGTCACTGGAAGAGAGTAACACAGTTGATGCCACTTTGCTTGTAAAATGGGTTGTAAACAACATGAGTCTGATTTTATTAAATTACCTTTTCTTTGTAACAAACACCATCTGTTTGGAGTTGGCAGGTCTCCTGCAAGAAAATGCAGGAAAGGTATCCTGAAATAGAAAACAAAATAAAAGTTTTGTTTTTCATAATTGACCCTGGTAATTTGCTGGGGTTAGGTTGCATTGGTTCAGAAATATAACTTGTAAGTTTAAAGAATCTATTTTGCTGTTTTGTAAAAAGTTTGTTCAGATTTTTAGTCTTGCTTGAAATAGCTGCATCATGCTCAGCCCTGGTTTTCCCTTTTATATCAAAGATAAAAGATAATTTTACTACCACCCGACATTTTTATTTTACAGAGGAGCGAAGCACCATAGGAACTTCAGCTTTTGAAGTCATGACACGGTGAAAAAATGTTAGCAAATTCATCTTTGCTACTGACACATCCTATATTAGTCTCTTTTTATTCCAATCCCAATAGAAGTAAAATTAATATGATTTTTTTCTGGGTTCTTTTGTAATATAGAATATGGAGTTGGATTAAAATGTATGAACTACCTTAGAGTCATCAGACATGAAACATCTTTCACAGTTCGCCAATATCCAAATAATAGTGTGATAGATAATGCCTATGTGAGATGTCCTCAAGTAGAAGTTTACTGAGGTCCTTGATACAAATATTCCAATAAGTTAGAAATATTTAATTATTCTTGAATGATTGCTGTTGCCTTGTCTATTAGAAAACTAGCTGCAAATAATTTTGGTGTGTTGACTTTTTTCAGACTCGTTAATTGTCAGTGATAATCAGGCATTTATTATGAAAGAAATCAGCCTGCAATTAGTGATTTCAAGAGTAAGGACATGTTAGTTTAGGTGAACGGTGAACGAGGTCGTCTATCCATGTCATAGCAAACTAAACTTGGTTAGATGAAGTTATTTTCAACTTTGCAAATAGTATGAAGTAATTGTTGGTGTCTCTGACTAATTGTACTCCTATCTACATAGTTATCACTTCCAATATTAAAATTTACAGGGATAAGAGATTTTCTGTACTTTAGTTAAAAATATCTGACAAAGGCAGTATAGTCCAGTCTTAGACAGTGAACCTACACTTGCATTAGGAAGCATAAAAGATCTTATTGGAAAAGAAAAGGAAATCTGGAGTTCTATTTTCATATGTGTGTTTGACAATTCCTAATTAACTTTGTCTGAATGAAAATCATGTAGGTATGTGATGTACAAAGGTCCAAAATTGACTTTGAGTGAAGGACCTGGGTTCCGAATTAAAAAAAAATACTTATGGAAGACACAATTTTGTAGCAATGTGCCAAACATCTTAAGTTTCTTCATTCTTAACCTCTACAGTCCCCATAAAGTAATCATCCCTAAGACATTTGTTTCTGATTCTAAATTCTTCAATGAGAAACACAGAGTCCCAAAATAGTACCTGAAATAGCTGAAGAAGTAAAATGGCTTATATAGGTGTCAAACCCAGCTTCAAGGACAAAGGTATATTAATTAATGGGAGCATATTTCAAAGTTCACTTCCACAGCTTGCCATTTCATTACAGTCTTGGCCAAAGTTCAAAAAGATGATATCTTTATCATTTAACTCCAGTAAAATTATCATGACATAAAGAAAAAAATGATTGTGATTTCATTTTTAACCAGTCTATTAGAAAGACACAGGATATTCTTTCTTCTTTCCTGGCTTCAGGATTTTTCTTTCCTTCTCCCTTGCCTTGATTTTTGCCTCTATTTTCAGCACAACTTCTCAAGCCATCTCATTTTCTGTTACTCCATTGTTCCTTTATGCCGTTATGACATTCATCATGTAGTATTAAGGAACTAGAGTAGTATTTCATTTTATTTTTCCTTTTAGACAAGGTCTTGCTATATAGTCTAGGTAGATATAGACAATACAGCCTATATCATCCTAGTATCTTCCTTAACTCTGCATTTACAGATAAGTCTGTATATCTCATTAAGATGGGATATGAAAAATGTGTTTAAAAATGATGATTGTGTAGCATATGATATGAAAAGTTACTGGGATACAGAGTACAATGTGTATTCAAAGGGAAGTCTGCCTATACTTCCCTTTAAATATAAAGACAAGATGGATAAGGAAAAAATGATAAACAGAGAGTTAGTGATGGGAGTCTTAGTGTGAGGAATAAGACTTGGAAGCATGGGAATGTTAGAATAGAGGCACCACAAATGAACATATAGCCAAGGATCTGACATTCAATAGTCGAGTAGTTATGTCCCTTTCAGTTGAATGCTCAATAAATGGAAAATGAAGGTGCCAACTAGTGCCATGTCAGGTCAATAAGTGTTCACATAACACATTGAACTTTATTCCTTAAGTAATACCATCTTGGTAATTTTTGAGATTAATGGCAATAGCTACTATAATTATGCTTAATAACTTGAAAATATACTACTATAATATATTCTATTCATGAGTATTACACATTAGGCTTCTTGGGAAAACAATCAGTTGATAAAGACTTATTATGCAGACATTTTCTAGTAAGTGCTCACAGAGTGTTTGGTTATCTGGAATCATTGCAGAAGAAACTACGTACCATGATGTAGCATGTTATGCTACAGGTACATGTTGCTATAAAATGTTCTCCACTGAGCTACCTGTATGGATACAGAAGATCAGATATTACAGTCCCAGGTTCTCTGAGTCTTTCTAGATCATTTTTTTAGATGCTGTAAGGTAGTAAGAACCAAGTCATTTTTTAACCTGTCCTTCTCCAGTTAAATTATTTATAAGTATTCCTATGCTGATTGAATTTTTAAATAGTAAAAATAAGAATAACATACCAAAGCTTTCTGGATAAATGAGTTTTAATTGTATATTCTCAAACACTAAGTTGTTTTAACTATACTGGAAATGCTGTAGATCTTAAATTTCTGTTGTTTGTTAGATGAATTTATGCTGTGATAAGGTTAAGTTACTTAGGCAGTTTCAGCATTGCTTATAGGTTGCAGAGGTGGTAGTAGCTATAATTATCATAATGTAACAGGATATTTAAGATCCTCCCAAGCATTGGTTATTACACTAATTTATGTTATATAAACTATTAACTTATCTTCTAATCTACACTTAATGATACATCATTAAGTTTGAGGTATGATAGGATTTCAAAGCCACATAGTAGTTGGCCCAGAGACATTTATTCTTTCGATATGAAGAAAGCTGTGATGTGAGTCTAGATTGGCACACACAAAGATACCTATCATCATATCTACCTCATATATAAGATTTTCATCTCAGAACCAAAGCAGAAACATACAATAGGGAAATAGTGTGAAACGATATCAAATATAGTAGTTTAATCTATTGAGAATACTGGGTATGCTGCAATATCTTAACAACTTTTCACACGTTGACCTAAAATTTGATGAGAAGATTCTGGATTAACTTCTGAATAATCAGAAGAAAATTATATGTAATTCTAGTATGTGCTGCATTCATTTCAATGAGGAATTCAAACAGGGAGTGGGTACAGGAAATAAAGAATTTTTCAGGAAGTAAAATAGTTATTATATTTCTACGTAGCCTAAGACTAATATCACCACAACTAAAAGGCTAAAGCATATTGTAAGTCTTGCATTGTGGATCTGGTTCCACAGATTGGTTTCATATGCAGGTTTAGTTCTCATCAGCTGATTAAAAACTATCAGTGTAATAACAAATGCAGAACAAAGCAAAATTTTAAAAGAGGACAGCCAACAATGAAACACTGTAAAAACAAAAGTACAGATATGAGAAAGATATGTCTCCTGTCTCAGTTTGCATGCCTACCATGCCTAAGAAGAGAAGATAGAGCAAAGGCTACTGTAGAACATAGACCTGTGAAGCAATGACCAGGGGATCCTTAAAATACTTCCATGAGAAGTGAACTACAGAGAACTCACTGAAATTTTGTCCTAAGTGAGAAAGAATATTTAGTGCTGATGGTGAGATTCAGGGTTCTAAATACATATGAATTAACAGGATTCTAAAACCCCCAACCTAACCCTTTTTAGCAGTGTACTGTCTGTGGGAGGGGAGCAAGGATGACTAAGGCAATCTTTGGAGACAATTTTTGCACTTTGATCTTGTGCTCAGATGTTACACAGTTATGCTGGCAAGATATTCAATAATTAAAAAGTACACAAATTATGAAATTTATCTGATCTTAGATTGACTCTAATGGGGCTTTGAGAATATGAATCATTAAGTACCACATTTTTTATAGCTTTTAGCATCTTAATTTACATAACAAATCAGGTAACCTTACAATAGTAAGACTATTTTTTTGATGTTACATAATATCATGAGGTAAATGTAGATCCATGTGCAACAATTTAGTACTAAATCAGAAATAGAATACATACATATTTATATACTTATTTCTCTATTCTAGAAATCTTTTTCACCATTTTTGTCTTTATTTAGTAAACACTCAGCCCAATGAAACTGTAAATCATAATAATAGAAAGCTTGCTATTATATGATTGAGCTAAGTGTAAGCACACTGGCCAAGACAATGTCAGGCTGGAGCAGGTAGTGATTTCTCTGGCAGGGCTAATATGTCACAATGTAATAACTTATAAATATACGTATGTGGCATTATTAAGGGACTAAGCGTGAAGCCCCTGGTATGGAATTGATGCCATTGTGCTCTGTAGCATTCCAACAAAGGTGGGCAAAGCACATGTGTATATGCAAGTTCAGATGTGTGAGAGATGGATACAGTGTGAGATGTGGAATGAGCAAAGTAGAATGGGTAACACAAATTTTCTCACAGTAATTTCCTGTTTTGTACTTAGGTCAGACTGTTTGCTAAATGTTATTCCAAAATCACTTCAGAAGACCAGTAAATGAGGTACCAAAATATATAAAACAGTATAACACAACTTGAATTATTTAAATACTTTCAAGGAAAGATGAATTACATACATTTAGAATGGGAAGTAAGTGAAGTTCATAGTTAACAGCATCAAACAGTAAAAGAAGAGTGCTGGGATGGTTTAAAATGGGATGCCTCCAGAAAAATACGCACTCTGTTATTATAATTCTAGATCAAGGCAAAGAAAAGTCTTTGTGAAAGTACATCCAAGCATTAAACTCTGTTTGTCAAATATGTGCTTTCTGAATACCGGTAATGGCATTTTAAAAAATATTGCCGCAAGAGAAACTGACTCATTTCCTCTTCCCCAACAAGAAAATAGCTTAACGTGTTTGATAATTGAGATACTAATCCCTATCAAGCTAAACTGAAGCCAAACCAACGTTGCATTTTACCTGCTTTGAGCACTCAAGATGAATATTATACGTTAATCAGAGAATCATTTTGAACATTTTGCTGGACCTCCTTTTTAAGACCAAGTTCACGAGGAATGTATTTCATGTAGTCACTTTAATCACTTGCTGCTTGTACACAGTGTTTTAGAAACAGAACTTAACAGTGTTCCCTTAAAATGGCAGTGACTATGATTTACCTTAGTAGAATTTCCTTGTGTGTTAGAACTCTTTTGGACAATACAGCACTTTCAAAAGCTCTTGCCTACAATTACATTCATTTAATTTCTATTTTCTTAAAAATAGAGGAAATATGAATCTGTACTCTGTAGGGGAAAAAAAGAATATACATTGGAGCCTAAAAATACTTAGATTTAGATTCATTTTGTAACTATTTCTAAAGCCATGTCCATTTTGGTATATCCTAATTTTGATATGCTCATTTTATAATTAAATTATGAGTTCTTTAACAAAAAAGTTGATACATAAAGCAGTAATCTGTAGAGAAATCTTAATCCACCAACATGGCTGATTGGTCAAGGGATTTCATCTAAAGACCTAGATATGAGTTATCTGGATGGAATGTAGACATGCCACACACCTTTAAACCCTCTGGCTGGAGGACAGACATGCCCATGATATATACCTTTAAGCTAAAGCGAGTTTGTAGGAGGAAACAGACATGTGTGAAAGTGACATCTAATTGAGGGAAGAAAGTTCAGTTGAGTTCAATGCATTTCAATTGAATTAAGTTGAGTTTAATTGAGTTTGTGCCGTTCCATTCAGTTCCTTTCAGTTCGAACAGTCAGGGCAGTGAGGGCATTTGAGTTCATGGAATTCAGAGTCAGTTTTTCTTTTCCCAAGCAGAACAATTCAGTATGAAGCCAAGAAAAGTGAGTTTGAATCAGTTAGCTTGGGTAGGAAATTTGAGCTATGACAGCTTAATTGAACCAGCCAGTCAGAGTTCAGAGAGAACCAGAAATAGTGTGCATATTTAGCAAATAAACCTCTGACAGGGCAATTATTTCATGAGAAGAAAAGTTATATTTACACTCTTTATTGTTATAGAGTGTGCCTAGAAAACGTTCTTTCTTCCTCCCTCCCTCCCTCCCTCCCCCCCTCTCTCTTTCTTTCTTTTGTTTCATATTTTTCTTCCTCAATGAGACATGCTAAACAAGCATCAGTCTTGAAAACGTCACTAGCTAGGACCGTATTATTTGAATTCTGATAAAAATGGGTTGAAATGTGTGCATACTTATATAGCTCTACAATTGTCAATTATGTTTTTCACAATACAAGCACTTATCTACAATAACATAGTAGATGTTCTTGTAAATTTACTTTTTATTATCACAAGTATCACCCAGTTGAGTGAGCAGGCTAGTTTAACCCAAATACTTTTTCCACATTATTAAAGTATCTTTTAACTTTCTCCTTCAAGTTCTGTGTCTTAATAGTGAGCCCTATATCATATATGATATTATCTTGTTCTTATAGTTATTTGATAATTGGTGTCCAAATAGCTTCTTAAACTCCTTGAGAGTCATATTGCATTGTATCACACACCTTTAATCTCAGCACTCAGGATGCAGAAACACGTTGGTTTCTATGTGCTTAAGGTCAATTAGGTCTACATAGAAAATTCCATAGAAGGCAGAGCTATGTAATGAGAACCTGTCTCTGAAACTGTGAGATAAGCCTGTATGTTAAGTTTCACTTATAATTAATATATTCTGATAATTCTCTGTTAATATTGTTGATTTTCAATTGCATAATCAATTTTAATTTTGAGTTATACTGTTAATTTCTGTAGCTCTGAATTGACCCAGAAGAATTTCTGAATCTTGGTCCCTTAGAGCTTAAACCTCAGTGTTTGTCTCTAGAACTCTTTAAGCCCACGTCTTATTTAGGATTTGGAGGGCAGAAACAAGGAACTATAGCTTGAAGTTTTTTATTCTAATAATCAAACATATACATGAAAATCTGAGTACTGTTTTCAGGACTTTATGCCCAAATTCCTACTGCAAAATGATTGCAAATTAAAATTTCCAAGCAAATCTATTGAATAATCTTTGAAAATCCATCATTAAATTATTATATATGACCATTGGAAATCATATTCTCTTCAAAAACATATTGTTAATTCTTAGATTTTTTACCTTACAATTAAAACATAATTTCTCATTACTCATATACATAACTCATAATTTAAACATAAATAATCTCTCAAAAGGAAAGATTATTAGTTGAAAATCTTGGTATCTTGGAACTTTATTTAAAATAACTGTATAATTTACCTTTCATTCATGTGTGAAGGGAGCAGTTTCTAAATAGAAGACATCTATGTGGCTGAATGAAAATTGTATTAGAAATTTATTCAATTTCCAAATTCAGCAGAGCTCCTGAGTTCTACACTTTTCCTGTTCTGGTCCACAAATTAACCGATGTTCAGATCAAATATTTGTTTCATAAATTTACCATTTACAGTTTTTAAGATTCCAATTAAATTCTAACCAGGCTTTTTGTCAGGTGAAGATAAAGTCAATTAATCATCAAGGATCTGCCTGGTCATCATCTGTATTTAGCTGACCTCAGCAATATTTACTTTAGCCCTATGCTGGGTTGTGCAATATTTTAAACCTACGTAAACATACTTTATACATCTTATATTAAAATTAAAATTGCTTTTAGGATTTCTTTGCTTTAATAAACAAATTTCCATGGGTTCAATTTATTCTTATTGACATCTACACTTTTGACTGGAACAAAGAATTGAAGTGTAATTGCTTAATGAAAGCCAAATTATTCTGATTTTTGCAAAGTAGGATTCCAGGAAGTTGGCAAATGTTTTCAATACTTTGGGTAAACTTTGGAGAGCACAGTAGGTAAAATTTTCGTATGTAAATTTTTTTAAATTTAAAATAGTGTGCTTAAAGGCATTATATACTCCCTTCTGTTCCAAACTCTTATATGAATAACAAGCCCATATCTCCCAGGAAAATAATGTGTACCATCAATAAAGGTATAACAATACTCCTCATGCCCTCTAACCTCTGTACCTAAATATGTGAAATCAGGAAGGAATCATAAAGAATACCTTTGCTTATTAATACCAACGACAGCAAAGCACATTTGCTGAAACTCTTCTCACAGAGCTCTTTATCTGATTTATCACTTAGAAGCCATGCAGTTCTGTCAAGATGACATACAAGGTTTGTGTGCTCATTGAGTGGTAAAAATGAAAACACAATACGTGACAATAAATAGACATTTGCCAAACAACCAGCTGTTTAAAAACCACATTTCAGCTATGGTAACCTCCGAAGAGATGTTTTCATCTGAATTTTTTACATTTTAAAATGAGACTTACATAATAAAATGAATTGTTTTAAATTAAAATTTATCGTGTACCTTAGCTAGCCACAATACCCCCATGTTTCACTCTGCTTCTAGGAGTTATTTGTACATATTTAACAGGGGAGCAAACAGAATATGTTGCACAATTTACTTGATTGGGGAAGGAAATTTGACTGATGATAAACAGGAGAAAGAAGAAAAGTTTTTTAATTTTATTTAATTATGGAGTTAAGATAATAGCTCAGAGGTAGTGTGCTTGTGGAGGCAGAGAATTTGAATGTTTGCATAGTTTTAAGGAATTTATATTCATCCTATGTAGTCTTTCAGTGGGCAGGTAATTTGAGTGCTCGCTAAGTACCTATTGAAATAGTCACTAATGTACAATGGAATATGCTCTAGGCAAAGGTTTCTGTATTGAAAATTATGGAGAAGTCATATATACAATGACACATTGCAGACCTGAGCGTAAAGAATAATAAAGCTAATAAAACTACTGCATTGAAATTTGTGATACAACTGTATGCTTCGTTATAGAATTATGTCTTGTTCATGAGAGACAACACATTATTTAAGCCATTACTGTCAGGAAAATTATCATCTCTTGCAATGTTTTAACAGTAAAGAGTTTGTTAAATGTATTTGTTTATTTTCATATTTTCTAGCCCATATTTTCAACAATCTTGTTGAATTTCTTTATCAACTATTAAACTATGCAAATTTGCAAGTTTTAATACATGTACTTATGTTGCCTGCATAGGAGCTATTTTATTCAAATTCCTACGCTTTTTTGCATTTTATATCCATTATGATTGTGGTAATCATAATCATGTTCAACAAAGCAAATAAGAATATTCTTCTTTTCTGACTTCAGAATTAGAATATTCCATCTTTCCTATATTTCAGTTACTAAAATATTCATTCACTTAAATGTTTCCTGTCGGATATTTCATCTCTCTATGTACCTTCTATGTCTCTGTCTTTGTCTCTTCACACACCTTCCTCTGACCCCTGTGTGTGTGTGTGTGTGTGTGTGTGTGTGTGTGTGTGTGTGTGTGTGTGTGTGCATGTAAATCTGTGTATGTGTCCCAGGGATCAAACCTGTAACCTACGCATAACAAGCAGGGTTTTAATTATACAACCACAATGGCAGCCAAATGGAATATTTGTGTACATCACATATCACATGAAGAAACTTCTTCTGTTTAAATTTTTTTAAGTTTAAACCACTTACATTTTTAACTCTATCAACTTTTCTTTTGTGATTAGTGCAAAAGTTGTATTTTGTTGTCTATTTTATTGATGGATTTGATGATGGGCATTCAGCCTTTAAATTCTTGTCTATTTTTAGTAATTTAACTCAGATATATTAAATTTACAATAACTGTATTTATGTTTATAGTAGACCATTCTATATAAATGTTCTGTATATTTTTCATATTAACAGTATTATAATTTTAAGAGGGACATAAAAATACACATATGTAAAATTAGCACTAAGGTGACAAAATAACTGGTATCTAGATTTCAAAGCCAGTATGGGATACATAACCTGATCATATTTTAAAAAGGAATAATGATCTCAGAGGATGCTTGCAGCTTACCATCAGACTGAGCCCAGGGACTACAATGGAGAAGTTAGAGAACAGACTGAAGGAGGTGAAGGGGCTTGCAACCCCATAGGAAGAACAAAATTTTCAACCAACCAGACCACCCCACCCCCAGAGCTCCCAGGTACTAAACCACCAACTAAAGAGAATATACATGGAGTAACCAATGGCTCCAACCACATATGTAACAGAGATGGTCTTGTCAGACATCAATGGGAGGAGAAGTCTTGGTCCTATAAGACTTGTTTCCCCTCTGTAGGGGAATGCCATGGCATTGATGTGGGAGTGGGTGAGTGGTACTGGGAGTATCTTCCATCTGGGCACAGAAAATCTAGGAGCAGTCAGGGGCAGGACCTTTCTAGTTTCTGCCTACACCCAGAGGTAAAAGCCAGTCACCCAGGAGCATTGACACACATAAGAATAGAGGTAAGACCACCATTTCTGCTCTAAGCGACCTGCCTGGAGGCCTCAGAGCACACAAACCCAGGAGCAGTCTGGGGTAGGATCCTTCTACTTTCTTCCTGTGCCCAGAGCTGAACCAGTCCTACAGTTCTTTCTGTACCCAGATCTGGCTGAAAGAAAACAGGTCTACAGGAGTGCTGAAACGCAAGCTTCTAGGAGGGTCAAGCCACTTTCAGAGACAGCAAGTCAAGCAAACAACAGAGACAACCTGATAGCTAGAGGCAAGCAGAAGAACCTAAGTAACAGAAACCAAGACTAGGCATCATTAGAGCCCAATTCTTCCAACAAAGCAAATACTGGATATCGAAACACACTGGAAAAGCAATATTTGGATTTAAAATCACATCTCATGATAAGTATAGAGGACTTTAAAAATGACATAAATAACTCCCTTGAAGAAATACAGGACATCACAGGTAAACAAGTAGAAGCCCTTAAAGAGGAAACATAAAATTTCCTTAAAGAATTACAGAAAAACACAACCAAACAGGTGAAGGAATTGAATAAAACCATCCAGGATTTAAAAATGGAAATAGAAACAATAAAGAAATCACAAAGAGAGACAACCCTGGAGATAAAAATACTAGGAAAGAGATCAGAGAAATAGACACAAGCATCACCAAGAGAATACAAGAGAGAGAGGAGAGAATCACAGGGGCAGAAGATACCATAGAAAACATTGTCACATCTGTCAAAGGAAAGGTAAAATGCAAAAAGGTCCTAGCCCAAAACATCCAGGAAATCCAGGACACAATGAGAAAAGTAAAGCTAAGAATGATAGGTATAGAAGAGAGTGAAGACTCCCAAATTTAAAGGCCAGTAAATATCTTCAACAAAATTATAGAAGAAAACTTCCCTAACCTAAAAAAAGAGATGCCCATAATCATGAAAGAAGCCTACAGAACTCAAAATAGATTGGAGTAGAAAAGAAATTCCTCCCATTGCATAATAGTCAAAACACCAAACGCACAAAACTAAGACTATTAAAAGAAGTAAAGAAAAAAAGGTCTAGTAACATATAAAAGCAGACCTATCAGAATTACACCAGTCTTTTCACCAGAGATTATGAAAGTCAGAAGATCCTGGGCAGATGTCATACAGACCCAAAGAGAACACAAATGTCAGCCCAGGCTACTATATTCAGAAAACTCTCAATTAACATAGATGGAGAAACCAAGATATTCCATGACAAAACCAACTTTACACAATATCTTTCCACAAATCCAGCTCTACAAAGGATAATAGATGGAAAATTCCAACACAAGGAGGGAAACTACACCCTAGAAAAAGCAAGAAAGTAATATCCTTGAAAAGAAACCAAAAAAAAAAAAAAAAGAGAGACACATAAACATAATTCCACCACTAACAACAAAAATAACAGAAAACAGCAATCACTATTCCTTAACATCTCCTAACACAATGGACTCATTTCCCCAATAAAAAGACATAAACTTAACAGAATGGATACATAAAAAGGACTTTGTATTTTACTACATACAGGAACCATACCTCAGAGACAAAGACAGACACCACCTCAGAGTAAAAGGCTGTTACTCATTTACATGTGTTTAGGGCAGACCACTTGGTACTGGGTACCCTATCAGAGTTTTACCTCGTTCACCAACCATTGATTGCTGGTAACTTCTCATATTTTTGGCTGTGAGCCTAGCCTTTAACGGCTGAGCCATCTCTCCAGCCCTGCTGGTAACTTCTCATCTAGTTATGGGACCTGGCAAAATGAAAATTTTGTTTAGGCAGCCACATCATTGACATTTCATAAGTACACATTCCTTTTCATGTCTACCAGATACTTCCTAACATTGTATTCTGGCCTTTTTGCTCCTGCAATCTTTGTAACCCCTCCCCTTTTAAATGTTTTATTAATCATTCAATTCATTTACACTTTAAGTGATACCCCACTTACCTGTTACCCCTCCAACAATCCCCCATCCCATGATATCCCATTTCCTGTTTACCCCTCCACCAACACTCCATCTCACATCTGCCCTCCCCTCTCCTCTTTGCTTGTATGAGGGTACTTCCCCACCCACCCACATTGCTCCAGCATCTCTCTATGTTGAGCATCTAACATCCCTGGCACCAAGGGCCTCCCCTACCATTGCTGTCAGGCAAGGCCATCTTTTACTACATATGTATTTGGAACCATGGATCCTTCCAGGTTTATTCCTTGGTTGGTGGTCTAGATTCTGGGAGAACTGGTTTTTCCCATTGTATAAATGTTATTATCACACCCTCTAATATGGATATGTTACCATGTTGCTCAGTGATGTGATTCATAGGTTTTCAGCTCTGAAGGCAGTTGGCACTACCCCTTGGTGCTTGTACAGCACCTTTGAGTAAAATGAGGCCTGAGTCCTCAGGGAAGAAGCCTCTAAGTATGTTCCAGCATAGTTGGTATTTATCCTGTGAGGTATGTGGTTTCAACAAGAACAGTATCACAACTTGAAGTTCTGGGATGCAAGCAAACAAAAGTACTCTAATAACCTATATTGTTCTGAGTATTTCTTGGACCTTACTGATCAACAACTGAACAGGAAGTTCCTATGTGTGGTACTTGGGGTCTGGTTCCGATTTCCCCTTTTGTAGCCCCTGGACCTTAAGATATGCTCAATTCTGCATATTCTTAAATATCATGAACTTTCTCTTTGTTGTTTGGGTAGATATTTCAGTTAACATACTTAAGTCTAAATATTCAGGACTAGGATATACAAATAAGGGAGAACATGAAATGCTTGTTTTGTGAGTCTGGGCTCCATCATTCATTTTCTTATTTTCCAGTCCACTCATTTTCCTTCAAGTTTCAATTTTCTTTACAACTGAATAGTATGCCAGTGTGAATATGCACCATATTTTCATTATTTATTTATTACATGATGGACACCTAGGCTAATTACATTTTGGAGTTCTTGTGAGTAGATTCATGAAAGATCAAGTCTTTAGGGTAGATATTGAGAAGTGATATAGCTGGGTCATATGATAGACTTACTTTTAGCTTTATGAGAATTTTCCACTCTTATGTCAATGCTGGCTTACAAACATGCAATCCCCACATCAGTGAATGAAATTTCCAATTTCCCTGTATTCTCAGCTCACCAACCTTTGATGTCAGTCATTGCCTTGATCTTAGCCATTCTAATTAGGATAAGAGAAATCTTAAAGTACTTTTAATTTGAATTTTCCTAATTGCTAAATATGAAAAACATGCTTTAAGATATATTTAAACACTTACTCCCAAGTTGCTGGTAATGTCTGATGAGGTGATGTAGCCAGCTTTCCTCAGGGATGATAGTCATGGGGAGGTGACTTGGAAAGTTTATAGCTTTGCCCACTTCTGGTTTTCTCCCTGCTTCAAGCTTGCATTTACCAAAGAGGTCTTACAGCTTCCAGCTCTTGCTGCCTGCAGCCATGCTCACTATAACCTGTAGATTTGCCAAGGACACTCTTCTATAACTTGTCCTGGTCATAGTGTTTAGTGGCAGCACTGGAAGATTAATTGGTGTACAGAGCTAGGTCTGGGAATTCATAGGTGACAAAGTGGGATTAGGTTCTGGGTGGTGCTAGAAATAAAAATGCAGGGACAGTGCAGGATGACAGGGATCTTGCTTAAACTTTTACAACAATCATCTTGAAGCTACTCTCTCTCTCTCTCTCTCTCTCTCTCTCTTTCTCCATCTCTCTGTCTTGCTCTGTGTGTTTGTGTGTGTGTGTGTGTTTTATAACAATAATAATGTATTTTGTGTTTTGTTTGAATTTTTGTTTGTGCATGTGTGCATTTTTGGTGTCCACTGAAGACAAAAAAAGGTACTTGGTTCCCTGGAATTAAAGTTATGAATGATTGAGATCACTGAGTGGTGGTGAAATTGAACTTCAGCCTACTCTCCAGCTCCTGTGAAACCCTTTTCTCACCATTATAGCCTCCTCTCTAGTTTCCTGACCTCTCCCTACATGTATGTTTACCTAAATATCATATTTTCTTTTCAATACCCAGGACCTGCGTGTAACAGAAATATATAGTATTTCTCTGCATCTGGGTTACTTCATTTTATTTATTTATCAATTCCATCCATTTCCCTGCAAACTGCATAATTTCATTGTACGTATCATATTTTAACTATGCATATTATTTACATAGACATATAAATTGGTTCATTTTATGGTTGTGAATAGATCATCAATGAGCATAGGTAGACAGGTACATGTCTGGCAGGATATATATAGAGTCAGTTGGGTACAGCTTGTCATATAGTAGTACAGATGAGTCACAGGAAAATTGTGTATTTAGACAAATTCTTTGTTTTCGGAGAACTCCAAATTAATTTTTTTTCTCAGTGACTATACGCATTTATAGTCCAAGCAACGTTGAATATGTGTTATTCTTTTTCCACATCACATCAGTACTTTTGCCATTATTTTCTTTGATGATAGTTATTCTGATTAAGCTCAAATAAACTTCACAAACAACTTTCAGTGTTAAAGAGAAACAAAAACTTCCAATAAACAAATATGGCGATTATCTCCACCTTCTATTCTCAAAAGAATTACACACATGACCAGTAAGAAAATTTCAACATGCTTAGCTATTAAAACGTGCACATTAAAGACATTTATGCAGTTCTTGTTAATTCATGGATTCATTTCTTGTCCTATTGGAGCCCAATTCATAACATTCTTGCTCATGTCTATATCTTCAAGTGTTTCCCTCAGTTGCTTTTTTAGAAGTTGTAGAGCTTATTTTTGTGTGAAGTGAATTTAATTTCATTTTCTACAGGCTGTCTAGCTTTTGCCAGCACTATTTGTTGACCCAGCTTTCTTTGTTGACTTGTTGACAACTTTGTCAAATATTTAACTGAGATGACCTCAGCTGCCCAAGTTTATTTTTGGATCTGCTGTGATAGTCTCTTTTGGTTTTGTGCCATTGCCATGCTCCCTTTGTAACAGAGCTCTTATTGAGATCAAGTATTGTACCATCTCTGGGGTATTATTCTTCTTAGGATAGCTTTCTTTATATGGTATCTATTTTGTTTCAATATAATATTTAGGCTATTTTTTCTAGTATGGAGAGAGCATTTTAGATCTTAATGTGAAGTATACTGTAGATTGTTTCTATACAATTTTGAAGCTATTATGAAAGGTATACATTTTTAATTTTTCCCTCAGCAAGTTTTTAGTGGTCGTGCATAGAAGCTTCTCATATTTTGTTTATTGATTTGGATATTGTCACTTTATTGAGAATGTTAGATCTAATATTTTTAGTTGGATTCTGTGGGATCTTTGAACAATTATTTACAAAGAAAACCAATCATTTATTTTCTCATTTTTTTCTTTTTATTATCAGCTATCTCTTGGCTTACTCTTCTAGCTGAGACATTGTACATTGCATTGACTAGGATTGCAAAGAGTAGGCATTCTTACCTCTTTCCGAATTTTAGAAAAAATGCTCTGTATTTTTACCCATGTACTGTAATGTTGGCTAGAGGTATGCCATAATCACCTTTATTATGTGAAGGTATGTTACCTCTGTTCTTAATCTCTGACTATTTATTGTGAATGATGTTGAATATTTTAAGACTATTTTTCTTAATCTATTACAATTATGCCATTTCTTCCCTTATGTGTATTTGCATCATATATTTCTTGATTTTCCTATAGAGATGAAATTTTGCATTTCTGGAATGAAAGTAATCTTAATGTATAATGTTAGCATGTACTTTATTTGGTTTGCAACTACATTCTTGATAGTTTTCAGATGTTTTACATCAGAGAAATTACTATATTATTTTGTTAATACATTTGTATTCACTATTGGTATCAAGTGAATACCAGCTTTGATGAAAGAGTTCGGTCGTATAGCTTCTCTTTTATTTTATGGAACATAGTGAGAAATGTATGGTTACAATATCATCAAGAGTTCAACAATATTTAATAGTGAGTTTGTCTAGTCCTGAGCCTTCCCTTTTAATTTTAATTTAAAATATCTATGCTTTGCTGAGAATGTTTTCTCTTTTTGAAATTAGGTGTCACATTTGAGCTCAAATCTACCTTATAATTATTTATTTACTTTATTTTCTGAATGTTCCTTCTAAATTTTCTAGTTCTCCTTGATTTTGTATCTATTGAAGACATTTTTTAACATGACATGATTTACACTTTATTTTGAAAAGCAGGATTATTCTAATTTTAAATTAAAATAACATGTAACATTTAGCTGATAGTGAGACACTGCAGTTTTTAACATGTTTTTGCTGTGTCAGCTCGGCAGAATGATGGAAAACCTCTCATTCCCCTTGTTTGTCCTTTTTGCATTGGCAATTCCATTCCCTAGAATGTTGTCACTGAGGTTTGCATTTAAGACATATATATTTCTATGGAACATAAGCTGGTACACTATGGATGGAAGAAATATGAAGGTACTCATCAATAATTGTCTTTGAATCTCCTGTGGATGTTTTAAAAATACACATATTACAAACTTTATTTTGATAAATAGAGGTACTGGAGGTGAAATTTGTCATATGTATATTTCCTAGTGAGGCTTTTCTGTTTTCCACAGTATACTCTGGAGGCTTTTGGTTATTTTCAAATATTTTGATACATATCCTTTCTTTTTTAGCCTTTAGTTATTTAAGAGAAATTAATCAAACATTAAATGATATCTATAAAGCTTCAGCTATCAGAGGCAATGTAATGACTTATTTGAAACTAATTTCAAGCATGAAGAAAATTTAATAATATGATACAGTATGGAAATATTATAAGTAAAAACAGAAATAATAATAGATTATTATTACAAAATGCATTTGACTGGATAACATTGATTAATTATCTATTGAATGATTTGTGGTGGATTTATGTTTTTAAAGATTGCCTTAGGCACTGGGTTTGAGTCTCAGGACTAAAAAGAAATTACCTCAGAAGGAATACCCAGAACTCACAAGCAGAACAGAGGGCATATTTCTTTGTTTGCCTGTTCCTTGTTTGACTTTGATAATAGTCACCTGTGATTTGTGAGGGGGTGGAAATAAACAGATTCCTAAAAAATTGCAGATCAGTCAGCTGCTGATTGGGCCTCTCAGAGGTACCCGCAGAGCTCCCAGACACTGAACCACCAACCAGGCCACATACAGGAGCTGGTCCTAGTACACACACACACACACACACACACACAGATATATATATATATCTGGGGTTAAAGAAGGACAAATTGAATGAGGAACTGTGAGAGGGGGGACCAAGAGAAGGAGCAATGGCTGAAATTGTAAAAAAAAAATTTAAAAAATATTAAAAGGCAAAGTCTTTATGACACTCTAAAAAAACTACACACAAGTAGGGCATAATGAGTTTTCCAAATATTTTATTCTAGAAATGTATGTAAGTGGCAATAAATTTAATTTTGAGTTGATATTGTTTTATTTAACAAAATAAGCATATGTTATTCCACTCATTTATTGCTCCCTCCATTTACTTATTCACCCATCATTTGTCCAATTATCAAAACATTCCTTTGTTTATATTTAGACACCTCTGATGAACATTTGAACACTGTAAGGATTGTGCTGGTCACTTTCAAAATTAGCAGCAAAATGTCTACCTAAATTGAATTTAAAAAGATATTTATGGTATTTAATGTTTATATGTGTAGCACTCAAGAGGTTAAAGCTGAGGAATTTCCAATATACAATAACACCTAAACTAACAAACAAAAAACTAACCAAATAAAAACTACAAAGAAAACAAATGAAAAACAACAAACAAAAAAACAACAAAAAACTAAATTCAGCTAAAGTTATATAATTAGACCATTTTACATACATAATTTAAAAACGAACAATTGAGAAAAGGTCTTTTTGATAAAATAATCAAATAAAAGGTCTAAGCTTTCTTTATGAAATTAAATTTGAACAAATTTATTACTGGAATTTCTTGATTAATGTGGCTTAAAATGGACAAAGTAAATGTAAAACTTAAGTGATATTGTAAATATTAATCTGAAGAAAAACAAGCAGTTATCCTGGCTACTTGATCTAAAGTTTCTGGGCAGAATAATATGAATTAGTTAAGCAAAAGCACAACCGTATTTTCCTGTGGAATTGCCATGTAAGCTATTATTTCCAATATTTATTTGATGACGAATATTGACCTCTTTCCTTCAGATAACAGGGGTAAAATAGCTGCAGAATAAGTTAATAGTGAAAGGCCAATATAAACAAGTAAGTGTTAAGAATATTTAAATCATTAGCCTCAAAACAGATCAACCTAATGGTACGTAAATCTCATCTAGTCACGTGACTCCTTAAAGAAACAAAAATAAAGCCCAGATTCTCCAAAACAATCATGAATGAGTACAGCATGTAGTTTGCTTTACAACTCAAAACCTCATCAGCTCTTGCTAATGTCATCCTGCCCTGTGAATTTGATTTTATAGCCATCATAATTGCATGAGACAGTACCTTTAGATAAATAGACTTCATTAGTGTGTTGGTAAACTTGCATATGTTTATCTATACATATGCATGTGCACTGCATTTGTAATTTATGCATATATTCAAAAATTTACATATTTGTATATAGCGTGATATATATATACATATATATATATATGCACATATATACTTAGGATGGGCACATGCATGTGTGTGTGTGCATGTTTTTTATGTACAAATGCAGTGCTGTGTAATAGAACCCTGGAAACATGTTTGTTTATTTGTTTGTTTTGCAGGAAGTAGGTTAAAGTTTAGAAACATGGAATGAAAAGATCATCAAGAAGGCTCAGACTTAATCTTCCATTCTTAAGTTATAATGTACTGTCGGCGCCAGCACCGACACGGTACCGAGTATCGGGCGAAAGCCTGCGGGATGAAAGAAGCAAACACACACACAGGTTATTCGTGTCAAGCCAGAAGAGGAAGCGCTTCTGGTTTCTTTATTGACCCAACTCTATATATCTAAAGTACAGCTTTTAGCAGGTAACTGCCAAACACAGTGGGGAACCCTGGCAGAGACTCCGGTAACAAAGGACCGGCTAAGTGTCCTGAATAAATTAGGAAAATAGCCAGGAAGGCCATCCTAATTCTTTGACTCAGGTGAGAAGTACCTGGCCAGACTGCTCCCAGTTGGGGACAAAAGGCTTCCACATGCAAAGGCAGGGCTCAGCAGGGGCCAAACCTTGCTGGAGACCGAGAAGGGTCTTGTTCCGGCTGAAAACATCCCGTGGATGCAAACTTCTTGTGCTGTAAACAGGGAGAGGCTTTTGATCCACAATCTAAGACAAAGGCCAGACAGTGACAGGCAGCTAGGCCCAAATCCAATTCGGCTCCCACAATGTACTTTAGAGTTAAAGCTTCACACAATCTGTCTTGAAACAGTCCTTGAAGAGAGCAGTTGGACTTGGCTCAGATAAGAACATTAACATTGCCACAATTTGGCTTAGAACTGTATTCTAAGAAGAAACAAAACAAAACACAGATGTCCACTGAAACACATTTCTAATGAGTTAAACAGAAAACACTATGGAAACATTCATAAAACAGACGAAGTTGATTGTATTTCATTGAAATTTGCCATCATCTAAACTGAATCTGGTGATAATTCACTTTATTTAGCCTGATTACAGAAACAGATATAAGGATTTATGTAAATTGGAAGGCTGTAATTTAAACAAAATTGGTATGGGTTCAATTATAGTCTTAAAGTTATTTTATGAAAGCACCTTTGATTAAATGCTAATTAAATATCAATATTAATGGATAATAATTAATGGACTTTATAGTGAATGTATAAGATATGGAATGGAAAAATGAAGTCATAGGAGATGGTTCAGTGGATAAAGTGCTTGCTGTGCAAGTGTAAGAACCTACAAATAGATCTGAAATTCTATTATTTCTATGGAAAGATGGGGGATGGATTCAGAATCCTGGAAGCTCATCAAACAGCAAACCTGACATACACAGGAGGAAACTATAAGAGATCATGCCTCAAAACAAAGAAGAAAGAAAACCTGACCTCTGACATCTACTCATATGGAATGGCTCATGAACTCGCTCCTCTGTATGTCCTTGGTGATCTATTTGCAATGAATAGTGATTCATATCTCCCCAGGAAAGAATAGTGCAACACTAAGCGCATAATCTTCACTACCATTTAACTCTGAATACCTGAGAAAAGGTAAGTGGCTGCTGATCAGATAAAGATTCTTCAAATGTTATTTCTTTCCTCAGAATTCTTGTGACGCTCACTTATTTGTTTTGCTAGAGTTTTACTTCTTGGACTCATTGGTAGAGCTATTTATCATATATTTTGTGATAACTGACTTCTGGTTGTACTCAACAAACCGTTCACTCCAGTGTGTGTTTAATCTAGGTTTAAGTTGCAAAATTTCTTCCACTCTTGTTCTACCTTGCACTGTATTCTGACATGTATCCATGTTGGTTTCATATTCTTTTGAAGTTTCTGTCATTAAACTGAACCTAGAGTCTGGCTTATTAAGAGTCAGAAAGAAGTCAATCAAACAAGATAAATAAACAAAGCTCATCCATCTCAGGAAGCTCTTAATAATTACAAGATTCACAAAGCCCTTGGTTAGTATGTTATAACAATAACAATTGCTGGAGAAAGAATAATCTACTATCTGCCAACTTACCTACCACTTGTCCATGGAACTATAAGAAAGCAGTTTTCCTCTATCATTGCACAGGTTGGGCTGTATTTCTGGCGATATAAAACTAGAACCTCAACATTAACAAACCTTACACAAAATCCCTTAAGTGGATTTGCTAAACTCACTGTTTCCTTAAGCTGAATGTGGGCAGAATAATATCTTTTATCTGTATTCAGTGCCCTATCTCGTGTGAATTGGTGTTTCTTCATATTTCCCCAGGAAAAAAGTCATGCAACGAGATTTCTGGTAGAATGTGCCTTTCACCCACCCATCCACCAACCTAAAAATCATTCATCCAGAATTCTTCCTGTCAAAAGGAAATGCAGGGACAAATATTCGAGTAGAATCTGAAGGAAAGGCCATCCAGAGACTGCCCTACCTAGGGATCCATCCTATCTGCAGGTACCAAACCCAGACACTATTGTTGATGCCAATAATGGTTACTGACAGGAGCCCAGTATAGCTGTCCCCTGAGAGGCTCTGCCAGAGCCTCACCAATAACAGATGCGGATCTATACAGCCAACTATTGAACCGAGCAAGGGACCCCAGTAGAGAGGTTGGGGCAAGGACTGAAGGAGCTGAACGGGTTTGCATCCATGTAGGAAGAAAAACAACACCAACCACCCAGATCCCCAAAACTCGCAGAGACTAAACCGCCAACCAAAGAGTACACATGGGGGTCCCCATGGCTCTAGCTGGATATGTTGCAGAGGAAGGCATTGTGTGGAATCACTGAGAGGGAGCCCCTTGGTCCTATGGGCGCTTGATGACTCAGGACAGGGGAATGCGAGAGCACTGAGGCAGGAGTTGGTGGATATGTGGGGGAGCACCCTCATAGAGGCAGGGGAGTGGATAAGGGGTTTGTGGATGGGAAACTGAGAATGGGGGTAACATTTGAAATGTAAATAAATAAAATAACCTATAAAAATGAAAAGAAAAACAGAAATTATATATTGACATCCAGTTGCTTTGTTATCCTCGAAGGACTGGAATTATGGAATATGCTTCAGTAATAAGGACAGCACTCTCATGAATGGAAATCATGTCCTCTTTATTGATGCAGAGTTGTGTTTTTTTTTTTTTTGGCCTTTTCTCCCATTGCCTTATATTTTTGGTTCTGAGCCTAGCCTTTGACAGCTGAGCCATCTCTTCAGCCCTTTCTCCCATTTCCTTATAAAGAAAACATATTGTCTGTGATATGCAAATGAATCGTCACCAGACAGCATATCTGCCAGCATAGTATCTTTGGTATGTGATCTCTAGAACCACAAGAAAGATGTTTTTGTTCTTTACAAGCTCCTCTGTCTATGTGGATGTGTTCGGAATCTTACATAGTATGACCCACCATCCTCTTGATACCTGTTGTGGTGTACTGAGTGCTGGGCTCTAGCTCTGAGACCTACGTCAAGTTGTTTCTCTGGCAGCATGGATATTTCTATGGTTATTTTGCTTTTAAGGAGAGTAGTGTCGCCTGCTGTCAGCAAATTTTAGACCACAGCATGGCATTCTCTTGGATTATCTAGTATTTTATCTCTTGCTTAATCTATTCCTTTGTTAATTTCACTCTACGGGCAGAACTAGAGTGAATTTCTCTTTTTCTTATTTTAAGGTTCTTTTAATGGGACTATATCATTCTTTCCTAAAATAAAATTTCTCATAATTCAATTAATATTTATGGTTTAAATTTTGAGATTTCTTATTTTCAGTGTCTCTTCCCAAAGTGTTGTGATATGCTGCTCTTTTGGCTGCTGACTGCCTCCCCAAACACTTGGATTTCTACTATTATTCATGACAGTTTGCATTTCATCATTTTGAAAACAAATGCCTTTCTATGGCTCACTGCAGAAACAAAATGCTTTTTTATTGTTTCAGTTCAGATTGGGAATTTTAATGTGCTGCATTGTTGCTGATGAAGCCCAGTCACAACAGGGAACGTTCTACATTTGTTATAAATTTTAGCCATTTTAAAACTAATTGTGATTTTGGTATAACTAATTATTTTGGAGATAATAAGAGGCCGAGCAAAAATGTCAACATTAGGAACAAATGTGTAAAGACTTCCTATCTTCTATGTGTAAAGTAAATTTCATTACCGAGTCTTTATTGGATTGCCAGTGCAACACTGACATGGGCCACCTCTAGGTAAGATTGAAAATCAGTAAGAGCATTGTAATAAGACGCTTGAATTATCTCAAATTGTTTGAATGAATGTGTACTTAGAGGTAAGATCTTTAGAAAGGCTTTTAAGAGTAGTGAACTTCTAGGATTTATTTCCTTGATCTGCATTGGCTCAAAAGCTTATCCATATTTTAAGCACTAATGTAGTTCACAATACCCTCAAGAGTGTCGGAAATCTGGCCACTGTGCTGAGCTGGAGTTTGAGTGTTACCCAATGAGGCCCTAGGGAAAGAGTAGATATTAAAAGCAGCAAGCACAGAGAAGGCAACCCATTGGGGAAAGGAGCTACATCTTTTTCTGACTGAATCTAAGCTCAGTGACCCAGATGAGGCAGAGTGACCCAAGAATTTTCCCCCAAATTTCCTTGATTTTCAGAGCTACTTCAAAGTCTTAAAACATCATAGCTTATACATGAGGAAAATGTGGAAATGCTGTCAGATTACATTAGGACTATACTTGTGCTTGATGTATTTATACACACACTTGAAGGAATTAAATCGACAATAAATTAATGACTATAGAAAAAAGGAAAACATATACATGTAGCATACTACACTCTAGTGATATCAGCTTATTTTCGAGTAAGCGAATTTCACATTCCACACCTGAGCAATGCATGAGTGTGTATGACATGCTCAGATTCCAAAGCGGTCAGGATATGTCAGAAAGCCACACGTTGCTTTAACTTCAATTTCAAAGGGAATGAAAGGTTCCTCTTAATATTTTCTATGAAATGATCAGAACCTTCCTTAGAACTTATTATTGACGCTTTTATTCAACATTAGAATTCTTGTAGAGCAGCTGGGAATTGCCAGACTTTTAGAAAAAGTGCTTCAGTTATGATATTTCTTTTTTAACACAGAAAGAATCAATAAGGGTCAGTTCTTTAGGATTAGAAGATCCGCCAAATACTGGAGGGATTTAAGAGAGATTTTGTTCCTTTCTGGCTGTCAGAAGGTCAGAGTCAATTTGATGCCATACTTTTGTTTTTGTTGTGTGGTGATCTCAAAGCCTTCACCTAGGTATAGCTCTAAAGGAGAATGCCAAACAGCAAAGGAATACAGAGGGGGAAAGTTTCACAGAAGTTTTAAAGCTTCTTATGAAAGATTTCTTAAAGAAAACTGAAAAATAAAAAGTGAAAGTGGGGCACGGCAGCCTTAGAAGTTTTGGCTTGTGAGCTCTCAGCACCGCAGGAAAAATAGTTTGTCAATCTTGATCTAAATTTAACAGGCAATATGCAGGTGGCAAGGCATTTTGTCAAATATCTGTAGTAATGAAGATCCTCTTTACTTCCTATGAGTTTGCAGGTTTCTAATTACATACTAGAAACTCCATATGTAAATTGGAACTAATATCTCCCCACATTTTTTGTAGTTCAGCAACTATATTTGCTGGAGGAATTACACACATTTAAGCAAGTCAGATGCAATT
>NC_046160.1:60409376-60440238 GCF_011064425.1 Rattus rattus
TGGCTTTTCAGCAAGCCTGGTGACTCATTCTACAGAAATGAAGTTTGTGATCTGTAATGAAAAGCTTTTTCTCGACACTGCAAGCAAATTAGCAGGTATTTTGTGGCAGGAATGTTAATGTTATCTCTCATTTGTTTTCTAGCAGGAGCATGTTAACAGTGCAGGTTTGAAAAGAATTTCACTTTTATAACATCAGGTGCCGAAGGTATTAGAACAAGGTCACCTCTGTAAAGTAATGAGGGAAAATTAGGTTATAAACATGCAGTGCCTAAAAATATATTCAGTCTGCTCTGCAGAGTGAATGCAATATAGGATTGCCCCAAATTGCTAATTTTCTTTTACTCCAAATGACACTCAGCCCCAAAGCTGAATTCAGAATCGTGAATAATAAACTAGACAGGGTGGAGGTGGGTTTCTGAGCCTCATCATAGCAAACAAATTACAGCCAATGGACTCCAAATGCCTGGATATAGATACTACGTGACTTATAATTTATAAAACATAAAGTTACCATGCTTTGTATAAAAATCCTCAAAGGCCCATCTTGCCTGTTTGGGAGAAATACTACCATGGGCAAAGGAGACATAGAAAGGCAATGCTTGACTAGAATGGCATTAAAGAATAAAAGAGTACAGTGCTTGTTGGGAATATAATCAAAATTAGGCTAAGGACTAAAAAACAAAACAGTGGTAATAAAGTCCTTGGAAAGTGGCAACTAAAGTGCGAATTGCTTTCTTCATTTTATGCACTCATATAACGATGGGTCATCTGAGCAGAAAGACTACCAGATCTGAGTAATCAGGTCCCGGGCAGGAGACCATCTTCTATGATGAACCATTAGGCACAAATGACCTGCCTCTGCAGACTAGAATAATCATCCTGACAGCATTCCCTGGACCAGAAACAGACATGCTGATGCTGCTTTTCATCCTGTCTGCATATCATTGGCCCACTTGACTCACCTTCCATATCCCAGGCAATGATTTCTCACTCAACTACATTAAAGCCTAGTGTGATCCACTTTGCCTTCCAATCCTAATTTTAATGTGGAGATTTAATTGTGAGTACCAATCCCGACACCAAAGCAATATAACAGCCTAATTCTTTGATCAATTAACAAGACAATAATAAAATAAGCAGGAAGATAAAAGAGTGTTTGGAATAACAATAAAAACGTGCTAACTTGGAGATAATTTTAGCACAAATTTAATTATAAATTAAAATGCCCTGCTTACTGAAAATCCTTTGACCAGGGTTATTGATAGGCTCATAATGGTTGTATGCTGATCTGAAAGTTAATGCATCTGAAATTGGTTGTTTATGAAGGTTCATTAGCCTAATAAGTGATTAAGAACTTCATTCAAGTGCTTCATTTTACAGGTGCCAATGCTGAGGCTTAGTGAGAGAAAAAGATTTATAGGAATTCGCAAACTGATATAGACAATCATAAAGAAAGCGGCACTCATGTTTCATTATTTTTGTTTCTTTCAAAACAAGATAAAACACTAAGTTTTATGTTTGACTAGCATAGTACTTCTCATACTTTCATTATCTTTATTACAAATGTTCAGGGGCTGTTGTGAAGTGATTGAAAATGCCAGGGGTTAAGGCAAATGCATATGTTGTCTTCACTTCTGTACATGTACTCCTGTGCAGAACTGACTGAGGAAGAAACAAGGAGCTACTAGGAGATGGATTACAAAATGTTGCATTTCCTTTAGTTCAGGACTTGGAGTCCCATTTTATTTCTGAATAAGACATTAGGATAGATTTAATGATGAACATAGAAAATGCCCTGTGCATGTTTCCTCGGATCCTGACGTATATTCAGTTAGCAGTGGGACATGTATCAAGGAAGGAGCCAGGGTGAGTGTAACATAGATCTCAATTTTGAAGAAAACTCAGAAAATAAATCAATGCTTGTCTAAAGGTTATAAAGTAATGTGGGAAATATTTGAGCTCTAGTGATTACAAGATCAGAAGATTAAAAAATAACCCTGAGGATGTACTTTGGGAACAGCTTCCTCCGATGATCTATGGGAGATTTATGAGTGACTTGAAATCGTTTTTGATTGGAAATAACTTTAACCCTAGAAATGCATTAGGGCAGAATAGGAAAGATGGTGGGAACATTGAGAAAAGAATATCTTTTTTATGTATGCTCTCACCCAGGACACTGCAGGAGCTTGGTAAGTCTTTAACCACCGAGCAACACTCACAGTTTGGTCACATTCTAAAAGGCAACCCCTCACATCTGGATGAATAAAACAATGCTAATTTAGTGCATCTAAAGCCAAGCAAAAATGGTGCAAGTTTCTATGACAAAGAAATAATATAAGGACTGAGAATACTCTATAGAGGTGATTCAAGTCATCTTACAATTTAAATTTACAAACATGTTTTCTCTGTGTGTGTCTAAATATGACAAATACTGAAAGGTAGCTCTGAGAGACAAAACTAAATCCAGTGCTATAAAAATGTTTAAGCACAGATTTTTATGGAGTCAAATTTTTACCTAATAAGTTATTTGAATTTAGAGTCAAAGTTTCCATTGACAGCCAAGATGCAATCTGAATTCCCAATTCACACTAAGTCATTGCCTATCTTCCTTGCTTACTCAGTCTTATCGCCTGGTACATTCTGTTTAGCATAGCTCGATGCTAGGTTTGGAAAGGAAAGGAGACCTGAGTTGGAGATTAGCCTCTCTGACTATGGCTTCCCTAGATGGATAAAGAGAAATAGAACATGTGATTGTTGCAGAAGAAGAATTTACAAAATAGATTGTCTTTTCCTTTTTTCGGTATAATTAGTAACTTTCTTTTAAAGGGGGTAGATTATTACAAATAGTCATAAGTATGGATTTAAAGATGTTTTTCAAAAAACATCCTTGAATTTTGTCTTTTAAGTTGTTTATAGATAAAACAATGATAAATAGAAAGTATGTCCTTGGTGAGTATGACACATAGCTCTTCTAATTGCTCTATGTTTTATTTTTGTGTTTCTGTACAGAAAGTTACATGGAGCACAAATAAGACAAAGGGTTGAAACTTGTTAGCTACTGTCTCATTGTGCAAAAGGAAAATATTGTGTCAAGGAATAATATAGTCTCAGATTGAAGCCAAATGAACAAGACATACATACTAGTAGCACAGACACTGACAGATATGCCCAGGCTGGTCCTGGGTCCTCTATGTTTTTGTAGGAGATGTGCAATTTGGTCTTCATGTGGATCCTTTAGTAATTAGAGCCATGGGTTCTTCCGTGTCTACTCCTTGGTTGGTTGGTGGTTTAGTGCCTGGGAGCTTTGTAGGTTCTGGTTGGTTGATATTGTTCTCCCTATGGTGTTGCAAACCCCTTCAGCTCCTTCAGTCCTTTCTCTAACTCCTCCATTGCAGACCCTGTGTTCATTCCAATGGTTAGCTGCAAGCAGCCATCTCTGTATTTGTTAGGCTCTGCCAGAGCCTTTCAGGAGATAGCTACATTAGGCTCCTATCAGCATGTACTTCTTGGCATCCTTATACTGTCTGGATTTGGTGTCTGTATATGGAAGGATCCCCAGGTGGTGTTGCCTGCCTTTGTATTCCCTTCCCCTAGCTGGGCTGGGTGAAAGAGACTGTAATTAGCATTACTGTAACTTGATGTGCCAGGGCAGGTCGGTACCCATTGGGGGTTTTTCATTCCCTAAGGAGAAGAGAAAGAGGTATATGAGAGGGTGAGACTGGGCAAACAAGAGGGAGGGTGGCTACAATCTGGATATAAAGTGAATAAATAAATAAATGAAAAATCAAGTATACTGCAAGCTATCTGTTGTACTTATAGAAACTGGTAACCACCATTCACTCTTGGCATATTAGGTAGGTGGGAAGCAACCCTTGCATCCCATTCTACCTCACTGTCCATTCTTAGACATCATGTTTGCATAATTCACATTTAAATTTTCTTTCTATTCTTGTCATATTATTTCTTATGTTTCTTTTTCAAATAATTGAGGTGGGTCCCTTTCCAGCACCTGCCTTCCCAGATACAGTGCTGACACTTTGGTAATTACTTCCCTAAAACTAATGAGGATTCTTTAAAAAAAAAATCTGATCACATCTATGGTCTTCTAAAACCCAGAAGAAGGGATTCAATTCACATAGAATTGCATCTCTAGTTGTAGCTAAGATTGTATCAAGCACAGTATAGATGTTCAATAGTTACTTAGTTGAGTAAGTAACAGATTTGTAAATGTGAAAGAAATTGTTTGGTATTCCTGAATACCATGAGACTTTAGTCCCACAAAACTATTTTTGTTCATTTTGGCATGTGTAATTCCCAGAGACTTCAAGACTAGACAGATGTCAATGATCCACCACTATCGTGTTGTATACATGAGTGCAATGGTTGATCGGACTTGTCAAATTGACTGCATCGAGAATCAACCAAAATGTTAGCTGCTGGGCACACCTGTGAGGGATTTTTCTGAATCAGATTATTGAAGCAGAAGATCCTTAAATGTGAGCAGCCCTTCTGGTTGCAGAACAATTAAAGAATATGGAACATGTAAGTTTTGATCTTTTTTTTTTTTTTTGCTTGTTTGCCGTGATATGTGCTAAAAGGTCTCTCTGTCTACAGATATTAGCTATTAAAGCCAACTTCTAAAGGCTTTCTTTCTTAACTGTTAATCATCCAGGTGTTCAGACTCAGGCTGAGACTGCTGAAACATCCACCCAGACTTGTGGGCAGAGCAACTACAAGATTCTCAGTCCCTCTAGTATGAGACAGCCACTGTTAAATTATCTGGACCATACCCTGTAAACTAATCTAATAAATCCAAGCAATCTTTCACTATAATCTATTACTTCTGTTCCTTTAGAGAATCCTAAGAAATTCAGTAGTATAATGATTAATATTTTCTGTGTAAATATGTGAAATTTTATTGAAAATTCATCTAAGAAAATAGATAAATATTAATTTACAAAGAATATTATTGCTACCACCACAGCAAAAGTTTAACAGAACAATAAATGGTTTTTCACAAATGATATAGTCATGATTTTCATTCAAATCATTTGATATACTCCTCCTTTTCTTGAAAAAATGTATTCTAGTTCTCCTTGGTAAACTATGTATTTGTTGGTGTCAGCACTAGTCTAATTGATGGCTGTTGATGTCTTTCCAGTTGCTGGAATTAGGCAGTGTGTTCTCTTGGCTACAGAACATGATTCAGGGAGGAGCCTCTGACAAAGCCAGACTAATGAGTTGTAACCGGATATCTACTTGAGATTGTGGAAGTCCAATGTCAAGGGAATTAAGCTGAAGCTGTTGCATCCACCTTGGCATGAAGCGAGGAATTCCTATGAAACAATAGGGCCTGGACAAAACAATTGACTTATATGATCCATAGAATCAGATTTTAGTGGCAGGGTAGGAGTCATGGAACACAAGCCTTTAGCAGATATTTAAGATAATACACTACCAAGTATACTTATTGGTTATTTTTCTGCCACTGGTAAATAATATCATCCAAACTGATACTTAGGTATCATATAACATGGACATCCCTTCTGAGCCCTAGAATAAAGTTCATCTCAGGCTACTAGGCTAGGCTGAAAGGTGATAGATTGTCTACTGGCCAGGAACAGAATTTCTTAGTGAGTCAGACAGTCTAATGAAGTGCCAGCTGTAGCCACAGCAATGGAATTAGGGTCTGCTTTACTGTCCGTGCTGAAGACACCTATCTACTTTCACTGATAATAGATTGCACCTGCTACTAAGAAAACTAGCCAAAGACGTCTCATACAAGCCCTGGTCCAATGCAAAAATATGACCAAAAAATCCAGATGGATAAACATATCTCTGCTTCTGGATTTCTTTGTTTTATTCAGTAAAACCGCAAACTAGGGCCCATCTACATATCCACCAGTTGTCTGGAAACAGAGTGCTTAGTGTAAAGCATCTTTACATTATGATTTATTTGAAGTTAGCATATGACTGTCATTTTAAATTATTTGATTAACTCTTTTCTGCTTCATATTTTCCTCTTCTGCAGAGAAACATAGACCTTCTAGGGGCAGGTTACTGTCTGCAGCCACAACCAGATGAAGTGACATCCTCATCTAACAGTTGCCGAGCTAATAATACCAGGTTTGGTAATCAAAATGGTGAAAGGTTCAAGGCAGCAGTTGGTGTTTCTATATCCACATACAAGTAGTTGTTTCTGGAAATAGTACCCAAAGAAATGTTTTCCATGAAAGGAATTTGAAAGTGGATTAGGAGGAAGAAATGTGAATTAGTGGAGAAGTAGAAGGCAGGAGCTTGGTTTTTTACTGCTCAATCATGATGTGATGACTTTTGAGAAAAGAGCAGAATACCTGCCATTGTCTTTGACCAACAGATAGCATTCTTCAGACTACTGTCTCCAGAAGCACTGAAGCCGTGAACTGGATCCAGACACAAATCAGCACCAAATAGGAGAGAAATGGTGAAACAGTAGCCGTTACTACTGCTGTCACACAAAATATAAATGGAAATGGGAAACGATTCTTTGAGCTGAGGAGAATGAAAATAAAAGAAATAAACAAACCCCCAAGAAATGTTAAATGGGTCATAAAATGAGGGCTAGATCAACATGATGCCCTGTGAATGAAAGTTTTCAGGAAGAAGGTGAGCCTTCCAATACTTTCTGCATGGCATACTGGCAGATTATGATATTGTGGAGATAAGGAAAATATTGCAAGCCCAGATACAGAAGATCTAGGGACACTGCTAACCCTCTTGATAGCAACTCACTGGCCTCTTCTGTGCTTTCCTGACAGCTTTGTTCCCACTGGGTAAATCACTTGGAATACAAAAATAGAACATTGGCTTCTCTTCGGAATGTCTTCAATTAGCAGACCAGTAGCTTCCAACAGCCCCAAACCTAAAAGTGTCATTAGATGACATTTGAAGGTTTTACCTGAGACTGTTTCCTTATTTTGCTAAAACCCAGTATTCTATTGCTGTGAAGAGACACCAGAACAAGACAATGTCTTAACAAGAAAGTATTTAATTGAGGTCTTGCCTGTAGTTTCAGCGGTTGGTCCACTTTCTTCATGGAGAGGCCGTGGTGGCTCACATAGTTCTGGAGCGGTAGCTGAAAGGTGTAGATCCTGATCTTCAGGTGGCAGTAGGCAGAGGGGGAGACTGGGACTGACCTAGGCTTGGGAAATCTCAGATCCCACTCCTAAGTGGCACACTTCCTCCAACAAGGCCACATGTAGTTCAAGAGGCTACATGTCCTAATAATTTGAATCCACTCTCTGGTGACTTAATATTTAAACTCATGAGCCTATGGAACACATACTTATTTAACCTACTACACCCATTTTTCTCATAACTCCACCTGTGAATGGAAAACATGTCGAATTGTGACATTCTTTTTCTATTGCTATAAAACTTTCATGTATCTGCTTTCTGGTTAGAGCATTCAATTAGAAATAGCCTATGTTCTAAGCTCCATATCATGGTCATTACCAATATTTTACTAAGGAATATTTCATATTTCCTTTTAAGTAAGAGCTATGTTTTTGCATCCTTGGGCCCAAAAGAAAGGAAGAAGTTTAATGTATTAGAACACATATTTTGGATGTAAGCCAAACTTAACATGAGTAAAATGTTTGTCAAATGAGAAAGAAAAGTAAGGAATTTGTGAAATATCTCTTTTCTAATCTCTTAAAATATCTTTTGGAAGAGATCATATAAAAATATGTTCTCTACTATAAATCAACCTTGTAACAATTGCTACTTGGTAATAAATCACCTAAGGGAAATATTTGCTTTTATAATCCACCCTTGGAATTTTCCAGGAAGTAAAAATAATATAGTTAGTGCTTCATTTCTATCATATATAAACTTTACCAGACCCAAAGGAATGCTAATTATTCTGTTAAATTACTCTATAATTGAATAAGGATCTCTATTCAATAAAGCAGAATCTCATGTCCAAAGCAATGTGTGAGCTATTGCTGAGTATCTTAACAACCCTGTGTTTGCCCTCATACTCTCACACTAGTATCCAACTAATTGCTTTGTAAAAAAATGTTAGTATATCTCCTGGGCATATACCCAAAAGATGCTCCAACATACAACAAAGACACATGCTCCACTATGTTCATAGCAGCTTTATGTATAATAGCCAGAAGCTGGAAAGAACACAGATGCCCTTCAAGAGAGGAATGGATACAGAAAATGGGGTACATCTATACAATGGTGTACTACTCAGCTATCAAAAACAATCACTTCATGAAATTCTTAGGCAAATGGATGGAACTAGAAAATATTCTGAGTGAGGTAAACCAATCACAGAAAAACACACATGGTATGCACTCCTTGATAAGTGGATATTAGCCCAAATGCACAAATTACCCAAGATGAAATGGACCGACCACATGAAACTCAAGAAGGATGACCAAAATGTGGATGCTTCACTCCTTCTTTAAAAGGGGAACAAAAATATACAAAGGAGGGGATAGGGAGGCAAAGGTTAGCACAGAGACTGAAGGAACGGGCATTCAGAGCCTGCCCCACACTAGATAAGATGGATGAAGCTAAGAAATGCATGCTGGCAGGAACCGCATATAGATTTCTCCTCAGAGACACAGCCAGAACACGTCAAATACAGAGGTGACTGCTAGCAGCAAACCACTGAACTGAGAACTAGACTCTAGTTGGACAAATTAGGGAAGGATTGGAAGAGCTGAAAGGGGCTGGCAACCCCATTGAATGCCAACCAACCAGAGCTTCCAGGGACTAAACCACTACCCAAAGACTGTACATGGACTGACCCAATTGCATAGGTAGCAGTGAATAACCTTGTTGGGGCCCCAGTGGAAGGGGAAGCCCTTGGTCCTGGCGAGGTTGGACCCCCAGTGTCGGGGGTTGTTGGAGGGCAGTAATGGGGTTGGATTTGGAGGGGAACACCCTTATACAACAGGAGGGGAGGGATAGGGGACAGATGGACAGGAAACCAGGGAAGGGAATAACATTTGAAATGTAAATAAGAAGTATCCAATTAAAAAAAGAGAGAGAAAAAGAAATAAATAATGCAATATGTGAAACTTTTAAATAAACAACTCTATGCTCTGCATTAATGAAACAGACAAACAAACAAACAAAAAACCAAAACAGGATTGTTAAAATAGTCCTGAATTCAAGCTCACCTACAGAGCTATGGTAATAATAGCCAGAAAGTATTGGTGTTAGATAGCATTCCTCAGGCAGATGATGGAAGCAGATGCAGAGACTCATAGCCAAACACTAGGCAAAAAAGAGTCCAAATTGGAGCGCTCCATTAAGTCCCTCTCCTTGGAACTCAAGGAACTTCATGAAAGTGGGAGTGGACAAATTGTAGAAGTCAGAGGTTTGAGAACACCTGGGAAACACAAACCACAGAATCAAGGAAGCAAGGCTCACAGTGGCTCACAGAGACTGAAGTGGTAATCATGGGTCTGCTTAAGGTCCTCTGCCTATATGTTATGGTTCTTACCTTAGTGTTTTTGTAAGAGTCCTAATAGTGAGAATCTCTTGCCTGCTTTTGAGTTTCCTTTCTTCCTACTGGATTCCATGCCTGGCCTTGAGTTTCGCAAGTCTTCTTGTATCTTTTAATGGTGTGATGGGTTGATATCCCTGAGAGGTCTGCTCTTTTCTGAAGGGAAATACAGTAGAAGTGAAACTGCGGAAGGGAGTGGAGGGTGAGTTGAAGGGAAGGGAAATTTAGATTGGGATATTTTGGAAACCAAAAATGTTAAAGTGAAAGGAAAAATGGCTGAGACGAAATTAAAGAAATATTCCTCATTCTCACCTGTCATGGAAGAGATAATCATCTTGAGATTTAATCTTACTCAAGTCACAGTGGACAAGATCATCAAACAAATTATAACATTGACTTATGAAATTGTGGGGGATACTTATCAAGTGCAGTTGGGAGGGAAGACTTGTACAGATGCTATGTAAGTCAATATGATGATTCCTTAGGAAATTGGGAATTGCTCAAGCTCAAGATCCAGCAAAACCAGCTTGAGATAATACTCAAATTACTCTATAAAGTAATACTGAGACTCCTGCTTATATATGTGTTCAATGCTGCTTTACTCATAAGAGCCAGATTTTGGAAATATCCTGAAAGAAAGAGACTTTCATGGAAAACAGGGTAATTTATCATAAAATCAATATAATATAGTATATTGGAGAAGTAATAACCTTCAGAAGTGATTGACCTTTGTGTCTGTCATTCTGAACCAAAGTCACCTTCAGTATTAAATGATACTGTTTCAGCTTTCATATCTTCTTGATTATGCTAATCTCTCAGTGCTGGAGACTATGTTTGCAATGTACGCCCCAGGTCAGTGTTTGTATATCACTGTTTAAAGATTATGGAATGTTATCTTATTAGCAATAAACTGCTACTTTATGGGAGTTGATCTGTGACATCTGTTTATATTTTTTCTATTGAAATACACAGAATTCTTAAGTGACTAGTGCACTTTATAAAAAAATATTTTAATATTAATTTTTAAAATGGTTTTATTTCAGGAAGTTTTGTATTTATAGGTATAAGCGAACTCTCAAAATCTCTTCAGTATTTGAGAGTGTTACAAATATATGGCAATTTATATAAATGGTTTTTTTTTTTGCCTTCACATTGCACATAAACCAACCGCTGGCACCAACCACAATTATGTGCATCATTTGAGATTTAACCACGTTCATGATCCTATGGAGTTAGTGATACCACTAATTGCACTGGATGGGATTCACTTACAATGGTTATGGGAATCTTTGGCATTCTTTATTTGAGGCATAAAATTCCAAGTGATACTTTTTTTTTGGTTGAATAGTCTTATAAATTTATGTCCTGGTAAATAACAAAGCTTGTTTTTTGCTAGAAAGTGGTACTAAAGTCATTGCATTAAAAGAGGAAGTCCAAGTATTCTCTGGTCTATTCATTATCCAATAGCCTAGAGACTGAACTGCAGTGCTGAGAGGCAAGTTGGGATTTTTAACTCGGTATGCCAATGTGGCAAATGTCCAGAAGATGATCACAAAACAGCTGTTTTCCTCCATAACAGGGTGAATTATAGTGCATAGTAGAGCCAACAAACCTATTAGCATTTGTGCAAGAGGTTCTTTTGCCAACTAGGGAGCAAGCATCAGAAACATGGGCTTTGGAAGACGAGGCACAGTTTAATTTTGACCAAGCCAAAAGGCTGTCCTTTAAGTATCGTTAAATCCCCCTGTGAAGGATTTAATATGGTGATCAACCAACATCCCTAGTGAAGAAAAGGAGGGGATTTTCATAAAATACCTTTGTAAAGGTTTATAGCATGGCTTTAGATTTCTGTTTATGTACTATAGATACAGTTTTCAAAAATGATATAGTAATAAGTAATAAATGAGGGTCATTGGTACTTAAACATTGCAACATTTTCTTCATAAGGTATATCATTTGAAAAGACAGTTTTACTCTGAATTCAGGTGGACCTAGAACTCATTATATAGTCAAGGCATCTTGACTACAGTGCATCCCACCGAGGCCTTCAAAGTTGAAGGATTTCAGGCATTAGCTATTGACTTTCATTTTTTAAAACCTACAACTTTATTCCTGTGATCCACCTGTGAAAAATATTATAAAAATATATTTCTTTTTGCCATTCTCTCAGTGTATTCAAATTCAGAAATATTGAAATTCTTTTTTTTATTTTCCAAAGTTACATCTGAGAGTTACAGAACTTTCAGAATTAAATAATAAATGTTTGTATGTAAATATTACATATTTTCCATCAGTGTTACTAAGAATATGTATTGGGTTTTGGTACCAAAGTTTAGCCACTGCAAGAACCTGTTGCAAATTCAAGTCACTCACTTGACAGTCTGTAGTCGGGGGATACATTTGTTCTTACTACAAATATACGTCAAGAGTCTTGACTGCTGTAGTTTATATTTTTGTGTAACCAGTCGAATGTTCATGAACTGGAAATTTATATGAATGTCTATGCTGCAATTCTAACCTCCCACATGTGATATTAAGAGGTGGACTTCAGGAAGGAAATTCTTCAACAAGCATAGTCAAGGTTAGTTGGCTAACACAAACACACTGCACGATTTTTGGTGGGTGCTTCTTTATTTGATGTTGCAGTTTGCCATCCTTGTCTACTGGGCTTTTGTTTTGTTTACTGGGAATAGAGAGATGAGGGTTTGGGAAGAGGGAGAGATGAGGACCTGGGGACGGAGAGAATACGATCATCATAGAAGGCATAAAAATGTAAAACGAATTCCAGATGTAATAAAACCTGTAAATACCTCACGAATGGGATTGTTGCCTGCAGGCCATGGACCATGAGCGGAAGCCTGGGAAGGTTGAACTAAAGGCTTGAAGCCCCAGAGACCATGAAGGGTATGGTAGGAGTTTCCCCTGCTCTTGGTACCAGGTTCCTGTCACAGAGCTACCCCTTCCCCCAACTCCCTCAGAGAGATGTGTGACCACCAGTCACTTAAGGGCAATGCCCCAAGCCCTTCTACATGTAGCGATATGACCACAGTCAAGTAGGCTCGAAACAGAGTTCTCCATGCTAATGAGGTACCTGGAGGTCCGGAGGGTATGCCAATAATCTTCCCTTCCCACATATTTCTCTCTACAAAAGGTATTTAATCTCAGGCCCACCCTGAGAAGTGGGTATGGTTTCAAGTATCCACTTTCCACCATGACAATAACCATTTTAGAACCACAGACTGTTTCTTTTCATTGTGATCCCCCATGGGGAGCCATGGAAAAGGACTTTGCCTACAGAGCTGCAGTCAAGTGTCTGGTCGTAGTAGGCATCTCTGCACTCCTATCCATAACTGCAACCAAGCCTACCCACCAAGCCTACCTCCACCAAGGTAAGGACTGTACACCACCGGTACTAGCTGGAGCTCCCCTCCCATGCATCCTCCCCACTCCTGCCCTTGCCTTGGGCTAGACACTGTCCCCAGTGCAAGGGGTCCTACTCTGATTTCTGCCACTCCCAGCGTCACCTGGATGTCCAAGAGCCTGAGAAGCCCCTGACCCCAGCCTTGTAGCAGGCCCGGGTATCCACCAGCAAGCTCCAGCTTTCCCACATCTCAGACTGTACTTTTTCATCCCTGAGCGAAGCCTCAGTGCTTCCCTACAGCCCACCATCTACCCCAGCAGCAGCATGGGATAAGCACGGTCAAGCACCCTGGGTACAGCCTCCCCCCCGCTGCAATGGGCCAACACAACCCTACAGGTCTTTGCTTGATAAGGAGGGAGTTAAGTTTCTGCATCTTTCTCTCTTTTTTTCCAAACGTCTTTCCCTTCTTCCCATCTTTATGATGATATAAGGATAAGACAGAAAAAAATAAATCTTCTAACAAGGGAGAAGCCTTCTCCATATCAGGAGGTTTATCTACTTAGGTATCTCATTTTATTTTTACTGGTAATTGTCTTATGCTGGAAACCTGTTTCATTTTCCTGTTCTAATTGTAAGGGATTATGTTTCTTGTTAGGAAATTCTCCATAGCTTGTTTAAATGAGAGAATCCTTTGTTCTGTTTTCTTGGGTGCATCTTATTTTAATTGAGGTCTTTCACAGTGTGGTAGACTCAGCATGGTAAGTGTAATAATGTGATGTCATAGAATTACCTCCCTGTGTCACTTTCAGAAGGAACTTTAGAGATAAACATCTTTACAATTAGTGGCCCACAAATATAATTAATAAAGGATCTCAGTATGAAACAATACTGAATCGGCAGTGCATTCTGAATCTGTTGCTTGGTTTACTCATAAGAGCAAGAGGTACAACCATGCAGTGTGTATCTAAAAATTGCTCTGGACATGAAGAAACATTTATTTAGAGGGTCCATGTCACTTGGAACAGTTCTATAATTCATGCAAGTTAATTCCTATTGTGTTATACCTAATGTGTAGAATTTTGTTATGTTATTCTAGAAAGGTGACAGAATGGGAAAATATTTTGAATAACTAAATTAGTGATTTTTTTTATTCTTTATATATGTTGTATTTGTTTAGCTTTTGTTATGTGGCCTGTCTAGAATGTTAATTATATTTTTTCAGAAAGTTGGGTATAATCATTTAAAGCAATATTTTAAAATAAGTATATATAGGTTTCAATGAGGTATCAAATATAGGGAAACCCAAGTTTGATGTATATTGTGTGAAATTTTGTTTCAGTTTGTGTGTACCATTGTTTGTGGCAATTTAAAGTATGCATCATATTTTGAGATACAGTGATATAAATAGTTGAAAGTCATTAGTTCAGAGAGAGGTCACTTGTGTACTAGATTGAGAACAGTAAACTTTATACTGAAAGAAATAAAATATTTAGAATTAACAAACATGCTTCTTTATCTCTCATTACTCTTTATCTTTATTTATAGCAGTAAAAGAGAATGAAAAGCTAACAGTGAAAGTGAAGAAAAAAGCAATCTTGCCCACAGTAATAATGAATCCTAAATGGTTTTCTTAATGAGTTCTAACACATTCAGCTGTTCACAACAGTATACCCTGGATGTTCTGTATGTAAAAATATTTTATTGTTTGAAAAATCTATTTCTTTTAAATTAGTGTAGTGTGTTAATAATATTATACTTCCATATATATTTGGAACTTTATAACTTTTTGTGTGTTTATATCACAAATATTCTATTTGGGGAATATTTATTTATTTCCTTCAACTCTTTGTTAAAGTTTTCCTAACTTTTTTTTTGAGGGATTTGCTCATTTCCTTCATCTGTTTGCATTTTCATGGATTTCATTAAAAGATATATTTTTTCTTTCTTCAGAAACACTAAGATCTTTAAAAAGGTAATGTAAGGTCTTTCCTGTTCTTCTGCTCTGTTGGACTGTTCAGGGCTTGTTGTAGTAGGGTAACTGGATTATGGCTGTGATACATTCTCTCATCTATTCCCTCACATTGTGTTCTTATGCTAGAGTCTAGGTATCTAGGTTTGGAATGGTTATAGTTCTAGGTACAAAGATCTGAGTTGGTCTTTTTTAAATGAGTGTTTTGTTCTTTACCTTCTGTTTCTTCCGAGGTCTTATGGTTGGTGTGGCCTGTGGAAGAAGAGGGATCACTACTCTAGCTGAGGCTGGGACATAACAACAAGGAGGTGTGTGGAACTGGCAATAGTGGTGGAGGATTCTGACTGAGGAGGGGAGATCCAGAGGCTGGAGGTCTACCTGTATTGCCTCGCCAGTATATCTTGCAGACAGGTCCATGGTTTAGGGTGCAGGATTTGCAGTTGGTTGACACTGATGATTACATTTTTTCTCCAGTAGCTTGCACAATACCTTCTATGAATACTTGTCCATAGGGGTCAAACTTCTAGTTATGCACTAGCTTGATTTTTCCATATCTGATGCCACAAGTGTTTTCTTGGATAAGTGGGTCTCACCATAAGGGTGTAGAGAGTAACAAATATCCTGGTACATTGGATATTCTTATGGGATCCCTTTGTCAAAAGACCCAACAAGGCTTAGCCCATTTTTGGCATTGGGGTTTTTTACTAGATAGAATGCAATGTTTAATTGTGGTACCACTCATCATCCCTTGTATTTGGTGACTCTATTTAAAGTCCATTCATATATGTATTAATATTAGGGAACCTTCTACATACTTCCTACCTAAATGGCTTTTCTTATATCCCCTAATCTTAGCTGTCCATTTCCACATTCCTTCTTTTATTATCTTCTCTCCCATTCCCTTCCTTATTTAATATTCTTGTTCTATTCCCTTTTCTCAATAATACTTATTCTATTTCCCATTAATTCATTGAGAATCCTCTGCGGCAACCTCAGTTTCTTTCTAGGTATCTAAACAATGAATTAATTGACATTATAGTAAGCATATCGAAACTTAAATATAATATCCACTCAAAAGAAGAAAAACACAATATTTTGTCCTTTGCGGTCTAGTTTATTTCACACAAGATGGTTTTTTTTTCTTTTCTAGTTCCATCTAATTGCTTGTGAATTTCATAATTTCATTTTTTTGTTTCATTTTCTTTTTTCTTTTTTTTTTCTTTTTTTCAGAGCTGGGGACCGAACCCAGGGCTTTGCGGTTGCTAGGCAAACGCTCTACCACTGAGCCAAATCCCCAACCCCATAATTTCATTTTTTTAAACAGTTGGATAGAATTACTTTGAATAAATGTAACATGTTTTCTTTATCCATTCATCAGTTGATAGAAGCCTAGGCTATTTCTAGCTCCTGGTTATTAAGAGAATAAAGTTAAACACAAATGAGCAAGTGTAGTTCTGTGCAGAGTCTTTAGGGTATATGTCTAAGAGTAGTACAGCTGGAAAGAAGGTAGATCAGGTTCCAGCTTCCTTAGAAACCGATACATGGATTTTCATAGTGGCTGCATGTGTTTGTGCCCCTATCAGCAAGAAATGAGTTTCCTGTTCCCTAAATCCTGTATAGTATGTGTTGTCATTTGTTTTATTGATCTTGGCCATATTAACTTGGGTAAAATGCAAACACAAAGTAGTTTAAATTTGATTTACCTTTTGGCTTTGTATGTTGAACATTTTTTCAAAGGTTTGTCACCCATTCATTTTTCGTCCTTTTTGAACTCTCTGCTAGTTCAGTACCCCATTTTTAATTTGCTTGCCCTTTTGATATTCAGAATTTCTTTTAGTTCTTTACATATTTTATATACTCACCCTCTGATTACGTATAGTTGGTAAAAATGTTGGCCATTTCTATAGGTACAATCTGGTCTCAATGATGGTGTCCTTTGTCTTCCAGTAGCTTTACATGTTCAAGAAGTTCTGGTGGTAAGTGGTTTCTTTTTTATTTTTTAATTTTAGTGCCTGTGATATTGGTACCATGTTCAGAAAGTTTTTTTCTATGACAAAGAATTCAAATATATTCCCTGCTTTCTCTTCAATCAGATTCAGTATATCTTGTCTTATATCAAAATACTTGATACAGTTAGAGCATAATATTGCCAGGAGAGGAATATAGATACATTTGCATTCTGCTACATGTATTCTTTTGTTCTGTTCCACACCATTTGTTGATTATGGTGTCTTTTCAGGTATGTTTTTCAGTTTCTTTGACAAAAATATATTAAAAGTTTGATGAGGATTGTATTGAATCTGCAGATTGCTTTTCTTAGAAGAATCATTTCACATTATAAATCAATGCATCCATGAGTAAAGGAAGTCTTACCACATTACAGTGTTTCAGTTTCCTAATCATTTATCATTATGGCCCTCCATTCACTTCTAATTTTATTAATTTGGATATTCTTTCTTCATCTTTCTTTTATTTTGGTTAAAGGTCTATAATTCCTTCTCATTTTCTCAAAATACTGTTTGTTTCATTGATTTCTTTTATTTCTCTTATTTATTTTGCTGTTGTTTGTTTGTTATAGTATTTCAATGATCTTTAGTATCGAGTTTAATAATTTCTTGAACATTAATTAATCTTTTTGAAAAGTAGTTGTTATTGCTCTTCTAGAGTTTTCAAATGTGTTGCTAAGTTACTAACATACAATCTTTCCAGTTTTATTGTTGGTATTTTGTTTTGTTTTGTTTTTGTTTATGTTTTTGTCTTTAATGACATTTTGTTTTGTTTTGTTAGTTTTTTGCTTTTGTTTTTCATTTTAACGAAGTCACTTAGTGGTAAGATTTTTCCTATTGGAACTGCCTTTATTGCTTTCCATAGGTATAGGGAACCTTGCAGTTGGTCTAACTTTGATCTCTTGAGCGGCATGTGACATAGGTTTTTCAGATTTGAGCCTATGGCTCCTGGGGCACAATGTGTCTTACAGTTCCCAAGAGACCTCCTTAGGCATAAGGCATTAAGGCTGCCTTGTGTTTCTCTGTATCTTCCCTTAATAGTCAAAAAAGCATGAAAAAGTGACAGGACAATTGGTTTTTGCCATTAGTCTTGTATACCACGTATTACTTGCAAACACCATTTTATCCTAGCAGCTGCAACATTATTGATCCAGGCAATTGCCATCACATTCAGTATCTGACAAGGGTATAAAAATCCTGACTGCTCTCAATAAAATTGTCACAGCTTCAGTTGTGCTGTGTCCCCTCAACACTTGCCAAATTTAATTCCTCATGTGGCCCTATCAGGTGACCTTGGGCCAGTACGTAAACACAGATTCTACACATGTGGGTGGACATATTACATTTCCATTTTCATTCAGCTCTGGAAAGTTTTAAATTTCCCTCTCCATACGTGTCTTGAGCCACTTTCATTGTGGAATGAGTTCTTCAATTTCCATGAGTTTTCATACCTTCTGCTGTTTCTGCTATCATCGATATCCAGCTATTATTCACAGTGGTCAGACAGGATGCAGGGTATGAAGACAATTTGTTACATTTGTTGGGAATGTTTTTTTTTTTTTGTTTTGTTTTTTGTCTGACTATGTACTTAAAAAAGAAAGTTCTTGTGAGTTACTGAAAAACAAGTATAATCTTTTTTAGTGTCGAGTATACTGTCTCTGTTGACTTCAGATAAATTTGATTTATGGTTTTATTTAACACAAGCATTTCTGCTCAGTTTTTGTCTGGATGTACTGTCTCTTGATAAGTGTGGAGTATTGAAAACATCCATAATCACTATGTTAGGGTACATATGTAACTTTATACACAGTATAATTTTTTTATGAATTTGTGTATCCTTGCGTTTGATGCATGTTTGTTTAAAATGGCAAGATTCTTTTGATGTTTTTTCCCCCTTTTCTGAGTATTTATTATCCTTTCCTGTCTCTTCTTAAATTTATACCTGCCTGCTTGTCAGGTCTATTTGCTTATTGTAATTTTGCTATTCTTTTACCTTGAAATGATCTCAATCCTTATGGTGAGATGTGTTCCATTTATGGACAGATGGGTCCTGTTTTCGAATACAATCTACTAATTTGTGACTTTTTATTTAAAAAATTAAGTCTACTAATATTGAGGGTTATCAGTGAACAATGGTTTTCATTTTTATTTATCATCATCATCATCATCATCATCATCATCATCATCATCATCATTATTATTATTATTATTATTATTATTATTTAATCCTCTTTTACAGTTCACTCTGTCTCCCGGTCTGCCCCCAACCACTGCACATCCCATACTCCCTCCTCACCTCACCTGTCTCCAAGAGGATGTCCCTACCTTCCCACCTCCACCTCACCAGACTTCCCCACTCCCTGGGGTTTCAAGTCTCTTAAGGGTTAGGTGCATCTTCTCTCACTGAGGCTAGACCAGGCCGTCCTTTGCTGTGTATTTGTCAGGGGCCTCATATCAGCTGGCATATACTGCCTGATTGGTGGTTCAGTGTCTGAGAGATCTCAGGGTTCAAGTCAGTGGAGACTGCTGGTCTTCTCAACTTCTTCCAGCATTTTCCTAATTCAACTGCAAGGGTTCCCAGCTTCCATCTATTGGTTGGGTGCTATTCCTATTCTTTTGCTGTTGCTGTTCTGGGATTACATGAGCATTTCTGGGTGTAGGTAGATTCCTGGACTACTAGATGGACATAGCTTACATTTCATTTTCTCAAACTAATTTTCTCTTTTCTGTCAATTGTAATTGATAGTTTTCTTGAATATAATCATCTGAACTGGCTGTAGACCCTGCTGTCCTTATTATTCATAAAATTGTTTTTTCATAATGTCCCAGATTGTCTAGATGTTATGTTCTCTTTCTTTTTTAAATTAGTTAATATTTCCTTTGACTTAGCTCTTTGTTCCTTCTTCCATGTCTCATAGGGTGTTGGTGAGACTGACATCAGAGATTTTTGTCTCCTCCTAAACTTTTCACTTCCAATTATGTTGCTGTATATGTTTTCTTCAGCAATTCTATTTCTACATTTATGTCTTGAAATGTTTTCATTATTTTATTCGTTTTTTTTGTTCTCACATTGTTCTTTAAAGCATGCATTCATATACTTTTACAGCTCTTTGAACAGATTTATAATTGCTATTTTGAAGTTCTTGTTTTGTGTTGCAGCTAAATTGCATTCCTCAGGGTAGTAGGATTGCTGTTTTCTGGAGGAAGCTTTATCTTGGTTGTTCATGTTTGTGGGTGTTGCTGGTACCTGGCATATGGAGTTAAAAGGTTTGAGGCATTACTTGGTGGAACCGTGTCCTGTTTCAATCGCTGCTGTTCAATCTGAATCCTAGCTACAAGTGTGGCTGCGGGGTCCCTGGAAGAGAGTCCTTCACAGGTCATGGATCATACAGAGGAAAGGAGATAGGCTAGGAAAAAAGGCAGGCAGTGGGAAAAACTAGTCGGATCTGGTTCTACAACAAGAAGCCGAGACACCAGGAAATGTAGGTACTTTGAAACTAAATGCTCCTAAAAGAAGTCTTCTGTAAGAGAAAGTGTGAATCTGAGTCTTGAGACAGAAGTAAGGGGGCCTGGGCCTACACTAGGGAGCCGAAACCCCAGGGAGTGGAGGTGGGTTGGAGAAAGGAGCTCCTACAAACATGTCTTTAGAGGACTGCGATTATGTCCAGAAAATCTGAATAAGGACCAGGGAGAATATTTAATATCACCTCCCTGAATCCCAACTCAGTATGTTTTGAGCTCCTTGGTATGCTGTGTTTCTGTCAAGTAGCAGCTGACACAAAGAAATGGAATTGGGCTAAAAGGAAGGGTTAAGAAGATTACTGGGAAAAAGCTTGGGAAATCCTGGTTCTGCAATAAGATGCAGAGTTCCCAAGAACTAGGATAAGTGGACCTACTCATTATTCATTATTTTAGTTTCATATTTAATTTATATATATAGTTAGCATACACATATGATTGTCTGCTACCATAGTCATTAACTTTACTATAACTTATATTAATAATACAATCACAGCCATTATTTGCTTTTCAGAATTACCTAAGGGAAAACTCCCTATCATTTCACGTGATAAAAAATTTGGATAAGTTGAAAAGTATGCAATTCACTCATTAAGGAATACTGGGAGAGGGTAAAAGGGAGCATATGATGTCAGTCTTCACTTTTTGCCTTGTTTGAGGCAGGGTCTCTGTTGTGTGCTGCATGGGCCAAGCTCCCCAGCCCACTAGCTTCAGGTACCACGCTGACTCTACTTGATACAAACAGGCTGGTATTACAGACATGTTACCAATTTTACATGGGTCCTGAGGCTTGGGCCTTCGGTCCTCATCTTGCACATGAAGTATGATACCTGCTGACCTTCTCTACCATATCTTCTGTTGATTTTTCAAGTGTGCTATTAGCAAAAGAAAGAAAAGTTTTGTTTGGTTATTTTTCTAAAATTTAAAATAATCTACATATTCCATTATGCATACAGTATGTGCTTATTGCTAGCAAATTAAATTCATTTTTTCTTATTTTTCATACTCTATGCAAAATACTTGATTAATATATTAGTTGTTAAATAGACTCAGTTCTCCTCTTAGAGGTTAATTCTTCCTTTAAACTTTACTTTTTAATAACTTTTACTTTACTTTTTTGAAGTTTTTATTAGAAACACTGTTACATTTTTCTATCTTCCAAGTGAGTGTGACTTATCTAAAAGGTTCATGCTGTATCAAGTCCTCATCCCAAAATTGAATATCTTCCAGTCCTCAATATTAACTATAAATGGCATGTTCTTTCAGTAAACTCAACCATCTGTATCATAAAGTTTGACTTCTTGCTATTAAAATTTCTGCATTTCCAACAGTTTATTGGATATTTTTATCAGTAAATTCCCTTAGAATTTCAAATACATTCTGCCTCTAAATTACATGTTACATATTAAAACTGCCTCTATATCAATTATTTTGCTCCATTTTGAACACTTAAATTATTTATTTTTGAAAATGATGCATTAAGCACGAGTTTCATATTTGTGAGATAAATTGTTTTATTTTGATATACACTCTAGAGTATTAAATTTGTTTGAAATTGTCTCTTTAATCATTTACCAGAGCTTTCTGGTAAAAAGCCCTAAGAATTCTTCCCTGGAGTACATTTAATAGTCCAGCCTTGTTATGAACTATGCCCAGCCTCCTGCACAAGCAAACCAGTACCTACATTTTGTTACCATGGTCTCTTTGAACATGGACTGCCTTTTATATATATAGCCAGCAGTGGTATTCCTAAGCGATAGTCTAAATTTGCTTGCACACTTTTAAAGAACCATCACATTCTCATAAATATTCCAGTTTTCGCTAGTGCTGTACAAGAGCTCCCCCCACCCCATTCCTACCCTTTCCTAGGAGTACTTGTTTGTTCCTAGTAACCATATGCCTGGCATCACATGACTTCCACTATAATTTTGCTTTGGGTTTGTCCTCCTTGTTGGTTACTGAACTTGAACTGTGCTTCCTAGACCCTGTGATTTTTCAAATTTTTATCTCATTTCTTTTCTTTTATTTCTTTTCCTTTTTCTTTGTTCCATGAAACTTTGTATACAAGCACAACTCATGCTTTTTACTGTCTTTTGTCTTGGCTTTGCATGTGACATTTAGCTGTCCAGTTCTGTAGTTCCCTTCTTTTCAGTGCGGCCATATTCAACATGTATATAAACATCTATTATAAAGCTCTCAGGTTCCTTTCTCTGTCAACCTGCCTGGCTCCACTTGCTATGGTAACTACGTATTATAGTTTTATCTATTGGTTCATAGATAAAATTTCTCTAACAAACATTCACAGTAACATAGAGTTTCTTTTAAAATAATTTAATGATTCAATTTACATTAAGTGTGACTTTGGAAGCAGAAGTTCATTTGATGGCAAATCTTCTATAAGGCTTCACACCTGCTTGGATTGCTACCTAATCATTTCCACTCAATTGTCTGCAGCAAGAGGCTGGAGTGACTTTGTTTGTGGGTTTTGTAGATTGATCACTGGTACTTTTCTTTCCTTGCAATCTTGAGCAGCTTTGTCTAGTTCTATAAGGATGGTTCTCCTGTCACTGTAAGCTTTCTTTGCAGTTTTCAGTAACAACTTCTTCTTCCAACTAAAAGGTGACTATTCTTCCTCGTTTACTGCTTGCACACTGCACTATCCCTGAGAAAATTTTATTTGATACTTTTACAGGTGGCACTTTTTTTCTTCAATTATTCTCCATTGTGCTAATATCTTATGATGCATTGTTTTACTTAAATATCTTATTTGGGTCTTTGTCTTGTCACTTACTGTGTCATAAATTTTCAAAACTTATTTACTGTTTCTATTTCAGACAATATATACATTTTATTGATGTATAATATCCAATATCTTTGTGGTCACCTGAATTAAGTACTAAATAATTATACGGAGAAAAGTAGGTGATTGTGTGTGTGTGTGTGTGTGTGTGTACATAAATATAATTACATATTATAAACAAAACTAAAGGTATACCAATGGGAAATTGTACAAAACATTGTTTTCAGCAACAAGCCAAAATTCTCAAGTGCATTCTCCAAGGCTGCTCAGAGCTCTGCCAGTGGAAATCAGCCAGCTTCTCAAGGTATAAATCAGATCAATAAAGGACCCTTCAACTGCCTTCTTCCCTTTGTTTGTTTCATCCTGCTCCTCTCTCACACATTCTCCATGTCACTTCACTAAACAAACTCAGTCTCTCCACCTTATATTGGAATCTGTTTCAAATCCATTCCAAAATAATACAAAATTCCTATGACAAAGTCATGCATTTTCCTTCATGACTGACAATTCCTCACTGTACTAGTTGATATTTCATTTTGGTTTGTTTGAATGATTGTTTGACACAGAAATAAAATGCAGGCAGGCCTTGACATTATTATTTTTCTGCTTCTGCTCTCTGAGGGCTGAAATTACAAGCTTTCTCAACACATCCTATTTCATGTTTTATTTCTTAAAATGTAATCACTTGCCCTTAATTTTTATCTTTGACATTTTACCAGCATTCTTGACCAATTTTGAAGCACAGGACGGAAACAAATGGTATGTGTTGAATGCCTTGATATTGACTCAGCAGCAGTGACTAAGGTAGTAAAAGTTCAAAGCAAACCTATAAAGAATTAGTTGTTTTCATACCATATATTAATATTTCACTATGTTGTAAATATACTAATCTTATTTGAACATATATGTTTATGGTTATTATAAGAGACTAATATAATTTTATTCTCATTATGAGACTAAAGACCAAAGTGTCCTGAATTGCAGGAGGATTTTATTGTGAATATTATTGTGAAAAACACTTATATCTTGTGTTTTATTTCTGATTGGGTTGCACTCTGGAATGAAATTAATAAAATTTTAAATAAAAATTGTCAATGTATTGTCACTCATATTTCAACAATCCTTCTTCGTGATCTCAAGTTACTGATTTATAAAGACCTAATGACTGTTTAAAATATCATTAAACATTTTTAAAGTGCAAAGTAGCCAGCTTCCTTAAATATTTACAGTATAAGGAGGGGTAAACTCCTTACGATAGAATGCTTGTCAAAAAAAGCATGAGGACCTGCATTCAATGCCTGGCATCTATATAAAAAATCTGGTTGGTGTAGTACATGCCTATAACTTCAGTTCTCGGGAGAAGGTTAAGGCAGTAAGAGCCCTATGATTGGTTGGACAGGCTGTCTTGTCAAGCAACACACTTTAGGTTCAGTGAGAGACCCTCTCAGAAAACAGTGGAGAATAATGACAGAGAACAACAGCTCAAGTATGGCTTCTTCTTCTTCTTCTTCTTCTTCTTCTTCTTCTTCTTCTTCTTCTTCTTCTTCTTCTTCTTCTTCTTCTTCTTCTTCTTCGTCTTCTTCTTCGTCTTCTTCTTCTTCTTGTTTTATTGTTTAAAGTTAATTTAATTTCTTTTTATTCATTAATTTTGTTCTCTACTCGCTCTTCCTCCTTGTCACACCCTCACACATTCACATCCGCTTTTCCTCTTAGCAGGTGTTGGCCTCCTGTGTATCCTTCCATCAAGGCACTTTAAGTCTCTGTGAGGCTAGGCACTTTCTCTCCCTTTGTGGCCTGACAAGACAGGCCAGCTATAAGAACATATCCATATACAGTTAACAGCTTTTGGCATAGTCAACATTCCAGTTGTTCTGGTCCCACATGAAGACCAAGCTGCTTATCTGATACATATATGTGGAGAGGCCTAAGTCCAGCCTTTGTATGTTCATTAGTTGATTGTTCAGAGCAAATATAGCTTCTATATACAATTCACATGTGTGTACACATTGTAGCTCATGCAAATGAACATCACACTGCAGTGCAACAATGTGTATTTCTTTAATGTGTAATGTAGATCATGCACCCTTAAATCTTCTCTTTCTCAATCCTCATGATTTAAAACACTGTTTTAAATCCATATGGGCTTTTTTTTCATTATTTATCTTTGTAAAAAATTACTCAGGAAAAAAATAACCATTCATTTTCACTTAGTGCGATTGTCTATTGTCTTTTACCCATTCAGTAAAAATGGCTATAGCTATTCCTACAAGTGTGGTTTAGTCTACTTCAAACAAGATAACTTCTGATTTCAGAAAGATGACTGCCTCACTGGAAGAAGAAAGGGAATTCAATGACTGGCTGAAGCATAGTGACAAGGCACACAGTATTTGGTTTCTTGATAAAGCATATGAAGCATATAATATGACACATTTCATAGTTTAAATTATTGCATTGACTAACTGGCAAGAATACATTTGGCTATAAATGAATATATTATGAAAAGTAGCCCCAAGACACAGAGACTGAAAACATGAGAGAAGTATGTTGTTATTTATAGAGCATGTACAGGTACTTCTCACAAATACTAATGGGCTATTTTAGCTTTCCTTTTTTAGTGAGTGGTTGCCTTTCTTACATATTAGAGCTGTGAGTGCTGGCAAACTCTATTTAGTCTGTTATGTAAAGGAGTGAGATAATTGAAGAGTATGAAGAATAGTTTCTTCTAAAAAATATAATTTAATATATTTCTATATTACTGCATATATATACATATATATACATACATATATACATATACATATATATATATATATATATATATAATTTGCACAGACTGATAACGTGTTCATAGACTAGTTTGAGGAAACCCTGGGTAATTTTTTCACTTTTGTGTCTATGAATAACACTGAAAGTTCTAAGAACTGGGATTGCCTATACTATTAAATGAAGAAGTAGAGAATGGAAGCTAGGAGGGAGTCTGTAATTATACAATGCATGCAAAAACACACCATTATACTGTAGTAGTATTTAGATTATGTTGGAAGATTAAAGTCTGAAGTTAGATGACTTGTAAATTACTTGAACTGATGATTAACAAATCTTTATGGATGTTTTGCATTACTGAAATGACAGAAGAGTTCAACAGTGTTGATATATTTAAATTCATTAAACAAAATCTGCTTAGTATATGTACAGTATTATGGGAAACCACAGACAAATGAATCATATGTTGGTATATTAATAATTAATGTAACAAGTACATTGGTTAATATATAACAGTGAACCTGGAGGAGAATTATTGTTGGTAACTTGTGGCATTCAATACTTGATGCTTCAACAGAAGTAACAAAAGTCCTAAGTAAGGTAGTTGGTGAACATGAAGCTCGTAAGGTTCTGATTCGTGCATTTGGGATTTCTAATATGAAATGTAATTTCTTAGACACTATGAGTCATGAATTATTATTAAAAACAGGTATTGATACAACCTTATAAACAAAGTTCAACATGCAATCAGAGATGAAGTTAAATGTATGATGTTATGAAAGACAAAGTTTACAAGGATAACAACAATATTAGATAAATACCTAAAATTCCACGATAAAAAGAACATAAAAAGAACACTTAACAGTTAAGTGGCTAAGATATGGAATTTAAATGAAAATATAGGACTCTTCTGAAAGTTGAGTGTTGAGATATTCTGTGTTAAAATCATTAGATAATGAAGTTTGTCACAGTGACATATGTCTGTTAGGAGCAAAAGCTACTAAAATCTGTGGCAGTAGAAGCTTTGAAAGAGTCTGGAGAATGGAAAGGCAAGAACTCCACAAAATTTTGTGCTAGGAGCATAGTATAACTTAATGTGTTCACAAAATATCTGAATATTAAGACACAATAACTGCTTGCATTTTTTTTTCTGGAGAGAAATATCCTGGACTTGGAAAATCTGAATATGACAACAGTAAGAGAACTAGAAATATGTAAATGGTAAAAATAGCTTGTCATCTCAAAGCATAGGGGGGTTTTTGTATGGAAAGCATCTTCTATTGTTCTTTATGTGTGGAGATTCTTTGTCTCTTAATATTGTGTCAGTGCTCTTCTTTTTTCAAATTTTTTTATTTCTTATTTTCTTTAAATTGAATTAATGATTTGGTTCATAGGTAAGCAGGTAATGGAGAAGAAGGAGGAAGATGTCCTATTTTAAAAGTTGAAATTGTTTAATTATATCCAGTACTTTCTGACAAAAGCTAACACAGTATAAAGATTTGCCATAGTTTTCTGAGAAGTGGAACTAATGGTTACATTTGCTTATAAATATTATAAAATATTTTACATCTTATTGTCTATTTTCTTTTCTTTTTTTAAAGTTGAATATATATTCTTTTTTTTTAACTTGAGTATTTCTTATTTACATTTCGAGTGTTATTCACTTTCCCTGTTTCCGGACAAACATCCCCCCTAATCCCTCCACCTCCCCTTCTTTATGGGTGTTCCCCTCCCCATCCTCCCCCCCTTGCCGCCTTCCCCCCAACAATCTAGTTCACTGGGGGTTCAGTCTTAGCAGGACCCAGGGCTTCCCCTTCCACTGGTGCTCTTACTAGGATATTAATTGCTACCTATGAGGTTGGAGCCCAGGGTCAGTCCATGTAGAGTCTTTGGGTAGTGGCTTAGTCCCTGGAAGTTCTGGTTGCTTGGCATTGTTGTACATATGGGGTCTCGAGCCCCTTCAAGCTCTTCCAGTTCTTCTCTGATTCCTTCAACGGGGGTCCTATTCTCAGTTCAGTGGTTTGCTGCTGGCATTTGCCTCTGTATTTGCTGTATTCTGGCTCTGTCTCTCAGGAGAGATCTACATCCGGCTCCTGTCGGCCTGCACTTCTTTGCTTCATCCATCTTGTCTAATTGGGTTGCTGTATATGAATGGGCCACATGTGGGGCAGGCTCTGAATGGGTGTTCCTTCTGTGTCTGTTTTAATCTTTGCCTCTCTATTCCCTGCCAAGGGTATTCTTGTTCCCCTTTTAAAGAAGGAGTGAAGCATTCACATTTTGATCATCTGTCTTGAGTTTCATTTGTTCTAGGCATCTAGGGTAATTCAAGCATTTGGGCTAATAGCCACTTATCAATGAGTGCATACCATGTGTGTTTTTCTGTGATTGGGTTACCTCACTCAGGATGATATTTTCAAGTTCCAACCATTTGCCTATGAATTTCATAAACTCGTTGTTTTTGATAGCTGAGTAATATTCCATTGTGTAGATGTACCATATTTTCTGTATCCATTCCTCTGTTGAAGGGCATCTGGGTTCTTTCCAGCTTCTGGCTATTATAAATAAGGCTGCTATGAACATAGTGGAGCACTTTTTTTTTTTATATGTTGGGACATCTTTTGGGTATATGCCCAAGAGAGGTATAGCTGGATCCTCAGGCAGTTCAATGTCCAATTTTCTGAGGAACCTCCAGACTGATTTCCAGAATGGTTGTACCAGTCTGCAGTCCCACCAACAATGGAGGAGTGTTCCTCTTTCTCCACATCCTCGCCAGCATTTGCTGGCACCTGAGTTTTTGATCTTAGCCATTCTCACTGGTGTGAGGTGAAATCTCAGGTTGTTTTGATTTGCATTTCCCTGATGACTAAAGATGTTGAACATTTCTTTAGGTGTTTCTCAGCCATTCGGCATTCCTCAGCTGTGAATTCTTTTGTTTAGCTCTGAACCCCATTTTTTTAATAGGGTTATTTGTCTCCTGGGTCTAACTTTTTGAGTTCTTTGTATATTTTTGGATATAAGGCCTCTATCTGTTGTAGGATTGGTAAAGATCTTTTCCCAATCTGTTGGTTGCCCGTTTGTCCTAAACCACAGTGTCCTTTTGCCTTACAGAAGCTTTTTGCAGTTTTATGAGATCCCATTTGTCCATTCTTGATCTTAGAGCATAAGCCATTGGTGTTTTGTTCAGGAAATTTTTTCCAGTGCCCATGTGTTCCAGATGGAGGTCAACATGTAGAAGAATGCAGATCGATCCATGCTTATCACCCTGTACAAAGCTTAAGTCCAAGTGGATCAAGGACCTCCACATCAAACCAGACACACTCAAACTAATAGAAGAAAAACTAGGGAAGCATCTGTCACCTGAGTTTTTGATCTTAGCTATTCTCACAGGTGTGATGTTCAATCTCAGGGTTGTTTAGATTTGCATTTTCCTTATTACTAAAATGTTGAACATTTCTTTAGGTGTTTCTCAGCCATTCGGCATTCCTCAGCTGTGAATTCTTTGTTTAGCTCTGAATCACATTTTTTGATAGGGTTATTTGTCTCCTGCGGTCTAACTTTTTGAGTTCTTTGTATATTTTGGATATAAGGCCTCCATCTGTTGTAGGATTTGTAAAGATCTTTTCCCAATCTGTTGGTTGCCGTTTTGTACTAACCACAGTGTCCTTTGCCTTACAGATGCTTTGCAGTTTTATGAGATCCCATTTGTCGAATCTTGATCTTAGAGCATAAGCCATTGGTCTTTTGTTCAGGAAATTTTTTCCAGTGCCCATGTGTTCCAGATGCTTCCCTAGTTTTTCTTCTATGAGTTTGAGTGTATCTGGTTTGATATCTATTTTCTAGCTCATAGTGTTCAATATTAAAATAAATGTAACATGGACCTCCATGTTTACCAAATGAAACAAAGCAGACTGGTGACTTTCAAATCTTATTCTCCTTTCTCTGAATCCAATCCTAAATCTTATTCCCAGCAATGTAGCAGACCACCTGCTGTGATAGTTCTTTCTGGCCCCATTTTTGAACTGAGCAGATCCTGGTAGAACACTCTGTTGTCTTCCCCTACTGTGAACCCTCTCAGCCTATATTCTGTACCATATAGCTCATTCCCATTCCTAAGCATTAACACACAGTGTCTAGGAACACGCTATACTCTGAAGCTCCAATGGCTCCTCATTTCTTGATATCCCGAAACATTCCATAAGGTACTATAGACATACCACACTCTTTGAAGAACTGAAAAAAAAACAGAAACCAAAGGAAAAATACCCACTCAATGAATACAGGAGCATATATCATCACCTAAAATTATAATCATCACAAACCTAGATGCCCTAGACATCAGTGTAAAAAATACAATCAACAACATCCAAGATAATAGAGTCTCCACTAGAGTCCAGCAACCTGACCTGAGAAAGGAACCTGACCTATTGCAACACAACTAAAAAAACAACACAAAGACCTGAAAATAAATTTATAAAGGTATTAGAGGTCTTTAAATATGAAATGAATAAATCTTTTAGTCTAATTATAAGAACTTAGCAGCAAACCACAATACAAAGCAAATAAAATAGTTCACTCCTGAAAATAAAAATGTTCAGTAAAAAATAAACAAACAAAGCAGACAAATAAATAAATATTGGGCTAAAAAAATTTGGGAGCTCAAACAGGAACCTCAGAGCCAAGACTCACCAAAGAGAATATTCCCTTGGCACCTAATAATCCAAAGGCTAAATGTGCAGAATAAAGAATATTAATAGCTGCCAGGGGAACACACCAAATAGCATACAAAAGGCAGACCTATTAGAGGTACACATGAAAAGGCAGAAGGGCCTGAGCAGATAACGCTTACAGACTTAAGAGACCACCAATCCAAAAGAGAATACTATAGGTAATTAAACTTTCTATTGGCACACATGGAGAAAAGAAGAAATGCTATGAT